>NW_028301628.1:24242424-24545454 GCF_987345545.1 Pholcus phalangioides
TTTTAATATTGTTCATTATGGAAAGCTGGTTTCGTGTGTCTGGAAACCTGGTTTCACACAAATGTAATGTAAACATCAGAGAGAGAGAATAATTGGTTTTTTTTTCATAAAATATTTAAAAATGTGTCATTTACCGATTCCCAAATTTAAAAAATTATTTACCAAATGAAATAAAAATTTAATATTAATTGTTTTTATGGTTAAATTGTGATCTCGATCTCCCCCCCCCCCCCTCTCTCTCTCTCTCTCCTCCTGTCATTTCTCTCAATTTATTTCCACTTTTGGCCTCTTCTTTTCTGTAACATTTCAATTTTTTAACGCTTGCACTCGTCAAACCAGCGATTCCCAATTTTTTTCACTCAAGGAGCCTTTTTTAGGAAAAAAATGCTATGTTGAAGCCTCTTGGTATATTTCTTTTTATTTGGTATCTATATTTCATTTTGCTGGAACCCACGAAGCCTCAAAGTGACTTCACGGAGCACAGGTCACGAATCACTTTCTTAAACAATAGAATTTCTCACCCAGTCCAAAGAAAATATTGGTATATCTCGGCTATAGGTCCATAAAAATGCTTTCTTCAAAATCTTACGCAATAAATCGTACTTTTGAAAAAAAAAATTCATAAGGACCTCATCCACTTTAAAACTCTGTAGTTCAAAAGTTTATATTGTATTTTATATTTTAACCCATTCCCTTTCTCTCCTATTAATTTAAAAGTCTGTATGACTCGTTTTTCAATTCAGGTACTTTTGACACTTCTTTCTGTAGAAAACATTTTTTTTCAGATTTTTCTTCATTTTCATCATTATGATATACATCAAATTACTCGTACAGAATCCCAATATTTTTTTAGTTATTCAACTTTGTTCTTCTTTGGAAAGAAACATTTGAATCTTCTCACGGCACACAGGTTGTGCATCCTGCCGTAATTTTTCGTAATAAAATCTTTATTAAAAACTCATTGTGGCTCTTCAGACGGCATGGCATAATCAAATAAAAAAACTCCAATATTCAGGAATCATGAATATATAGTTTCTAATATAGGCGTCCCTATCTCTACGCGATTAATTAGTTCAGCAAAATAGTCGCATAAAACGAATTAAATTTAAAATGGGAAAGATGGAATTTGATTTGAATCTCCCACTATCACTAGCTTCTTGTCCAATATCAAACAATATCTTTGTCATTTTCAATCGCAGCCTCTTGTCCAAGGGCCAACAATATTGTATAAATAAAAAATAAATGGAGATAAGTGGGGGGGGGTTGGTTTTCTTCAGAAGGATAAAAAATTTAACCCAACACAAAGGAAAATTTTTTTAATGAGTTAATTATTCAAACTTATGAATATATCTCGTGAATTCACGCAATATGAATGAACTAAATTAATTTAGTTCCGAAGTCTCCACTTCGGATTGATTTTAAAGAATGTGGATGTTTTCTTTAATAAACAGCTTGGTATGATAGGCTGATAACACTTTTTAATGAAACAGTCGAGATTCGGCTGACAAGCAGCATTATTTGTTTCCTCATAAAAACGTTAGTAGCAAAGTCACAGAAAATTCCGCATATTTCTCGCAAACATGAAAATTCTAGTTTCCTTATACCCGTTTTTTTATTATTAAATTTCAACTTTTAAAATATATAACAACAACAAGTAATACAACAACTTTATACCTGTATAATTTTTAGGCATTTCTTTCTAATACAGATGAAAAAATTATTTTTTTACTTCACGATAATGTGTAACGTTTAATCAGAAAATTTAGTTTTATTCATTTATTTAGTGTTTATTTTTTATTATTTCTTGTATGAAAATATGCAGCTTATACGAAAATGCAGCGGTGTTCCTACGCAAACATATTCTTTATCCGGCCATTTTGTGGAAGTAGCTCTTTTACCGGAAATTACGGTAATTATTGTTTTACTCGGTTATTTTAAATCTCTACATTTCTGAAACAAAAATGATATGATTTTTTTGCACTACAGCAGGTATCTCCAACCCGTTCCTCGCCAGCACTCAAACCTCTATAGTAGTGGCCGATTTTGTACTCGAAAGGTTGTGATCTTCATCGGAATTTAATCATCTCACTCAAGTTATATTCAAAATCTCACGATATTCTGGACTTTTATATAATGGTTTAAGAATATGTTAGAGTTGCCACATGTGGGTGCTCTTTCTGAAATACTAGACATAAACGGTGCTCCTAACTTGAAAAGACTTGAAGGGATCTACCATATGAACTCTTTCTCGTAGAAGTATGATAGGTTCAACATTTAAAATTTTTAAAAACTGTTTCGAAATTTTCATTTGAAAACAGGTCAATGTTTTGATGAATGAATTTTCAACACAATAACAAGAGAAATGAACATGTAAAACATTTACAAAAATCAATCTTTTTCATTCATTTTTTTAAATCAATTTGTTTAATACACGGTTGTCATCAGGAACGGTCCTAACATGAGCAAATGATTTACTATTTCAATACTTCTTTCGGGTAAATTTCACGAGTTTTTACCTTTTTGCCACCAAAATGGCATTGGGGGAAATCTCGTCTTGTTTTTCACAATTGTCTCACAATTTTTTTTTAAATGCTCTCATCAATGTAGTTCAAAAAACTATTCCTCTCCCAATACGGCACAAACCATTTTTCATTCTTGCAATATAGCCCAGAAAGCTAAAAAGGTTAGACAACCCTGAGGTGATTATAATGAAGATTGAAAATTTTGAAATCTCTTACAAAATCTCAAACACAAAAAAGGATTTAAAAACACACATTTAGACAATTTCTGGCAGACTGTGGTCCGAGAAGAATATCTATCGTGAGCTGTATTCGCTTTTGACAGGTCTATCCTTGACCCTTTGACCCTCTGTGACTGGTAGGACCCAAGAAAAAAAATCCATGATAACATGGTAACTACCGAAAGATGGAACTACGAGATATGTTGGCTGTGCTTTTCTGAAAGATGGAAACCTGACAAGTAAAGAAAGATGGTAAAAAAAAGAGTAATATAAGGGGAAAGACAGGTCACCTCAGAGTTCACTGAAAACTGTCAACCTGACCAGAAAAAAACAGGAAACCTGACAGCTGGAAATAGTCGATGGGACATTGGGGGAATTACTTTTATTTTTATTTTAAAAATAAAGAAATATTGTGAAAAAACATGACAGTCAACATAATACTAAAATTTTTTTGATAATTTCAATTTTTCTGTATGTTTTCACAATAATGAATTTTATCAAGATAAGTTTTATGAAAATTTTATTTCGGGCAACAATTCTCCTCTTCAAGAAGTAGCATTTTAGAAAAAGTATTTTTTTTAAGTATTTTTCACTAAATATTTTTCTTTAACTACTTTCGAGTGTTCAAAATTGTTGCAAATTATTTCGCTTCTTAAATTATTTTTAGATATATTTTCCTAATATTGTCCATTAAAAATTTTAATAATAAAATAATTTTAACCCATTCTCAACTGACGTTGCGTTTGCGCAACGATAGCGCTTTGTTTGAAGTTTTTTTTCAATTAATTTTCATATGCAAAATTTATGCATGAAATTAACATTTTTAGAAAAGATCTAATGGGAGTGCTACAGTATTTTTAAAAATTTGTTTATAAAAAATTTTAATTTCATATTTAATCTTTTCAAAAATGAAATTTTTAGAAATTCTGAATTGATTGATGATTGTTATGACCATGAACACAATTTTCTTTTTTAAATAGAAAAAAATTTCGTCAATTTCTTTTGTTACGTGATACATGAGATTTTTCAAAATCATAATTACTAATTATTTAAATTAATTAATTTTGGAAATTTACCTTACGTCCATTAAAACATGTTGACTTAATAATCCGTTTTTCTTAAACTTCTGAAATATGTTATTTACGTAACGTACGCTATTATATAAAAAAATTTTCAATTTGGTCGTCCATTGAAGAAACGTGGTCAAAAATGGTTAATTCAAGAATTAAAGATTTAATGAAGTATTATGTTTTCCGCAAATATAATGTCAACATTTTTATTGATAAAATTCATATCTTTAGTCGTTTATATCATTATCATCAAATTTATATCATTTATATCATTATTTGTTTTATTTAATAAATTTAAATCCTTAAAAAAAATCGTAATCTAAAAAATACGAATTAGTTACAAAATTCGAATCGATTCATCGACCCACGCCTATGACTGCAATAAAAAATAATGCTTCTATAATACAGAACTACACACAACGTGTACAGAGTAGCTGGAAAGTCTAGCGTTACTAAAAGTAGATGACTCTATAGACAGTACAAAAGTCGAGTTCGATCACCCGTTTATAGTGAACTTCCTGTATTGAAAATCGGTTTTCATGGTCAATCTCCCACGATTCATATCATATTGTACACACAAACCCACATGTGGTACAAAATACAACACAACAGCTTTCCGCAATGGGGGATTTTCCATAACGTATACACTCCACAAATCGTTGTAAGTGGGCCCTATTATACGATGTGGTTGCTCTCTTTTATCTGAGAGTTTTCTTTAGTATTTTGAATGGGAAAAAAAAAGTTTATGTACCCCTTGGTCTGCTATAGCGTATGGTTTCGTGAGCATCAAAAGCCGGTTATCAGAACTCTCATATAACAGCCGCGTTGCCCCTCTTATAGCATGTCACTATTCTTGAGAGTAACCTCACCTGTTTTATGGGGGCTCATCTTCCCTATATGCGTTTTTTTTTCCCCTTGTGTACCTTCTTTTTATGCGGACCGCTCGTCCCCATTTTTGACGGGTCATGCCCCTACAGAGGATGGCCCTCATATATTCACCCTCTTCTGAACCTGCGGGAAGGTTGGATAGGGCTCAGTAAGCCCTCATTATCTCCCTCCCGACTCTATTCCTTTTTCACTTTACTATAGTCTCCTTTTGGGTTAGAATGAAGGGAGCCCCCTTGTCATCTTTGGTAGATTCTTTTTATTTTTTTCATATCCTCAGGGCCCCTTATAGGTAGTAAGAAACTTGAAACATTTTAGATAGAAAATACTTTGGTTGAGGGATTTATTGTACCGGAAAAAAATCGGTTCGAATGATTGACTTTTACTATGCATGAAGTGAAAGCTTCATGTGAATCGAATATGAATCATAATGGGGCCTCCGGTTGGGGCCTTCGGGAACGGAATTAAGGATCTTCAAATCTATGAAAGATTTAGGAAATCGTAAAAATAAGTAGTAAGCGACTGAAGTCATCAGTGTTCCATCATGTATCAGAGAATCATTGCCTAATATTCCACTTCATTTTGATAAGATTTGGACATGATTTGATCCAGAGGGCCAATGTCGACAATTTAGAACTGTGGTTCTCAACCAGGGTCCTTGGAGAGATTTTAGGGTAGTCTATGAGCTTGGATGAAAAATAATAAACTCATTTGTGTTTTTCTACATTATACTCAATATTATTTTGTGAAAGGGTACGTGGAACACGAATGTTAAGAACCCTCATATATAGCACAAGGGTGTGCAACCTTTTGCAGGGTATGAGAAACTTCATTGGTCTAGGAACGTGTGGGAACGTGGGCCACTTGAGTGACCCGAAAGTGTGCCGCGGGACATTTAAGTGATCTGCAAATGTGCCGCATGTCATTCAAGCGATTTGAAAATCTGCCTCGGGCTATTTTGTGATCTGGAATTGTTTCGTGGGCCACTTTGTGATCTGGAAGTATGCCGCGGAGAGCTAAAATTAGTGTTTCCCAAAGAAGGCAAATCGCCTCTGTTGGTGATGGCATTGTCTAGGGAGGAGGTAGAAGCCACGTGTTCGGTATAGGGCTATACGGATTGATTTGAGTTGGTGGAGGGGGATGATGAGAGGAAAAAAATTGAGTAGAGGGCGATGGAACAAAAAGTTTGAGAAACTGTGGCTGAAATGATCTAGAAATGTGTCATGGGCCACTTCAGTGATCTATCGTGAGCCACTTCAATCATTTGGGTTTCAATCACGGGTCCCAATCGAATTGTACGTTTCATGGATTTTCAATTTCTTATCAATTTTTATATAGCAATATAGAAAATTTTGAAATAAAAAATCGGAATAATCTTTCTACATATATAACCCAATCTAAGTAGGAATTCAACACCATTTTATCTTCAGAACAGGCTCGTTGGCATCTACAGTGATTCATTGTGGTATGAAAAGGTGCAAAGTTTTATGTTTTCCCCCATACAATTTGTTTTGCACCGCTTTCTGTGGCCCTGTTAACTACTTATCATGGTTCCATTTGACTTTCGCCCATCAGGTTATCCTAGGGGCACGGGGGAGGGCATGTATCTCCTGGTTGAGAACCACTGCCGCATATATACCACAAGTCATAGTGTTGAGTGTTATGGAGTCCCCTACACGTGTCTAAGATTTATACAACACAAACAGATTCAGCATTATCATGAAGCGGAATGGATAGTCTTTACCTTAAGACAAATGTGGTTGAGAAAGTATGCGCTGCCATTATTATTATGCGCTGCCACAGCAGTGAGCTGTCCTTATATATATTGATGCCCGTCTATTCAACTCCATGAAGTGGTTCTTTGTTAGACCATTCTGGGGAGCCGCAAATACCTGTCCACTATGGCAAGAGGGTCGCGGAAGACAAAAGTTTGAGAACTACAGCCTTAAAACAATAACCAAGGTTCACTTCGAAAAAAATAGGCAGTAAATATAACCCTAGGAGCAGTTCAAGTATTACGTAAGAAAATTTTTAGACATTTTTGACCCCCCCCCCCCCCGTCAGCAAAAGTCAGCAAAACGCTGACCCCCGTCCCTCCCTTTGTCAGCAAAATTTCGTCATCAGCTCTGCCCATCTGAATCCTAACTCATATTTTCATAAGGGGTGATTGATGACGTAAGCATTATCCAAACCCCCCCCTTCCCCCTTGTCATCAAAAGTCAGCAAATCGGAACCCCCCCCCCCCTCCCATCGATGATGACGTAATACTTGAACGGCCCCCTATGAAAAGCATTGCATACTCGTATATACGATGTTCCTACAACCGACAGATCATACAATCTAGCCCTTTTCTTCCTTTCTAATGTGGAACTCATACTATATTCTAACACTCTAGGACAAACTCCACAGAAAGTACATACAGTCCAGGATAAGAACTAAGAAAAGGCCAGACATATTTTGTATAAAACGAGATGCTACAACAATTTAGCCGGAGCTTGTGAATGCATCCTTAGAACAAAAAAAAACAACAAAGCTATTTAGCGGGGTTTTTCTTTTTCTTTTCGTGTTTTAGATTCTAGGTAAAAGTGGGGACCCCACACATAAGTGGTAGAGTCCAACCCTGAAAGCCAAAAAAGAAAGAAATATTATACGTAATTCCTGTGCTACTGATGGGCTTTCGGGATAGAGATGGGACGAGACTATTTGGTGGTCACAGTGGCGGGCCTTTTTACGCTTATCACCGGAATGTTTCCTCTTGCCTCATTAAGTTCCGACTAAATGACCCTATGTTTTCTTTTTCTGTCTTATGTCCGGTTCGTTGTGTACCTGGAACGGACCATTATCTCAAAAGGGTCTATGGAAGTTTGCCGTAAAGAAGGGGTAACGGAGTGAAAAAGGTTAAGACATATTTTGACCTTATGATCTTTCCCACGGGTCACTTTTCCTCATACTGACGCCACTGATTGCAAGGACTGGCTGATTGTATGGGAAGTTGTCTGGAGTTGAAATACTTCAGTGACTTAAGAGGTGAGAGAATCTTCCTTGACTGACCGAAAATGTGAATGTGTTTACAGAATAATTTTTATGTTCCAATCTGATATTGACAGACGTCTGTAATATTTCGAGTCTTGATGTTCTCGTCCAGTATTCATTTTTACACAAGGAATTGGCAAAATCTCTTACCAAATACTAACTCTCCCCTCCCCCACCTCTACCACCAATATTTGCCAACTACTGCTCTAAATCAGAGCTGGACAAATCGCAATAGAATCTAGGTGCCGTAAAAAATTTTAGGTGCCAAAAATTATTTTGTGCGAGAAAAAAGGACCAAAATAATGACTCTTTTGACCTTTTCAGGGCATAGTGAAACTCTTTCTTGTTCGCAGATATTCTAACATACATTCAAAAAACATATAATACATATAGAAATATTTTGTGGTGATTTCAGATAGAAATTTAGTTACTAAACAAAGAATATTTTAGGCACCAATACCAATTTTTAGTCGCCACGGTGACCTGCTGCCTGAGATTTGCCTAGCCCTGCTCGAATTGATCATCATGTCATGCTTTACTGCATTGCTGTCAGAACTAAATAGTTCTTTCCTAGAAAATTATTCCTTAGCAGGAAGAATACTGGAAATTTGGTCCTTGTTGTAGCTTTACCGGTTGCAGATATAGAGCAGAGGTTCTTAACCACGTATCCTTAGGAAGTCTGCAAGAGCTCCCTGAGCTTTGATGACTCACAAACAATTAACTCATTATTTTTATAGCACGTACTAAATGTCACTATGCTGAAAACTGGTCACTGCTTCCATTTTATTGGTGAAAGGGATCCGTCAAACGTAGAAGGTTCAGAACACTTGAGATAGAGGGAAGCAAACACGTCAAATATCTCGACTCATTTTTATGATCATTTATCCTATTCATTTTTTGAGTTTGCAGCTCGACGAGAAAAAAAACGTATTCCGTATGTAATCCAAATTTGATTCTTGACTTGGTGGTTGAGAGCCAGTCATGTCGTCTAAGTTAAGGGTTCTTAACTAGGGGTCTAGGAATACTTGGTGAGCCTTGGAGAGATTTTGGAAGGGAGGGGTTCTCTGAGCTTAGATGGGAAAACAATTAACTCGTTTTTGCATTGCCTACTCAACGTTATTTTATAAAGGGGGTCCGTAAAGTTCATTTAACTAGCAAGGGAAAAAGAGGGGGTGGGGCACATGGATTCCATCTTATTAGAACAAAGGGTCCACGGAACACCTTGGACCAGTAATGTCACATTCTATACTGACTTCAGCAAAATCTTAACACATGGGATCACCCGTTACTGCACATGGCTCATAGCATGATGGACAGGTAATGAGTTCCGAGTTCGTATTTGCTGTATGGGGTCGTTCAAAGTACGAAAAAATCCTCTCACTCCATATACTATTACCTGCACGTACTGTTACCTACCACCCACATTTTCAAAAAAAAAATCTCGTGGGGCCCCGATTGATTTGGAGGGAAAATAACACTTTGATGAAAAAATATTTCAATCAGTTATATAAACCAAGTCCAAAACGGAATACAAAAATGTAATATAATTCTCTAGCTCAGTGGTTCTCAACCTCTGGCCTCATGTCCCCCCCCCCCCCTTGTGGTCCTGGGACACTCTGAGGCGGCCACCGGTGAAAATCTGAAGAAAGAGGGGGCATGACAAGTGGTGAAGGAGACCACATTGAACATTGAAGGACCGGACACACCCCGCTTCCCATCTCAGAGAGATATCGAAGCTTTCCCGGGGGATGGGTGTATCCGGAAATTTGTTAATTTATGTGAAAATAACAATGATGTACATATATACAATAAATAACCTGGAATAAATAATCGTAGAAATTGTGATCATATAGCATCATCCACAGATAATCAGTCCGTAATCGTGATAGTCCTGTAGTCTTGTATGTGATAGAATCTGGAAGTGATTTTATCCAATCTAGAATATAACAATCTCGGCAATCAAGCTGTAATAAGATATAAATTGACGTCCATATGTCCAGCATCTCCATTTCATTCACACCCGCCGGAAAAAGGATGAAACAGTTGACACTTGTCTTCTTGGGCGTAAATTGTATCGATTATTAGATGTCGGTGAAACAACCGATGCATGTCTTCTTGGCCGTAAATTATACTTTTTAATAGGTAACCGTGTTACCTCTCTTGTTGGCTGAAGGAGACCACAGAAAGATGTGAAAAAGAAAAGAATTTATAAAGCTTCATTTCTTCACATCTTTCTGTGGTCTCCTTCAGAAAGATGTGAAGAAATGAAGCTTTATAAATCAAATATGTTGAAAAAAAATATATTACTACTTTCAGAATCCAGCAAAGCTTTTCATGAAGCCGGGGCATCTTTACCTATGCCCTCCCCCTCCCCAGTGCACATCACTTCTGGTCCCCATGTCCATAGGGAGTATACATGATAAGAGCTGGTACTATGATTTTCGAGTGTAAATATGTAAGGTGCTACTTCCGGCTAAGTATAGGGCCGTAGAACATCACTTTGCCGGGGACCCATGATGGTGAGAGGGGGGCATGCATGGAATCCCCCTTAATAATTACTGAACTCTAGCCCGGGGTAGGTATTCACCCATAGCGATGAGTCGAGAAGGACGATTTGTTTTGTAGGTTCGTTGGATCGTTCTGTACTTCACACAGACCTATTTCTCTCTTTATGATTCGCGGCTCTGGGAGGGATGATCGATGATCACCTTCCCTCCCCTCCCTTTTGGATCCGTGTCTGGCAAAAAATTACAAGATAAATGGATTTTTAAAATTTTTGTGCAGTTTTGACTAAATTTGATTCAATAAGTAGAAAGTATCTCGCTCCTGCATGAGGGTGGGGGTGGGGGGGGAGGCAGTTAAGATGGTGTCACAGGCTAAAAAAAAAATGGAGAACCACTTAACTAACCTAATACTTTACTTCGAAACCCGGCACCGTCCAAGTCTAATTAGACATTGAGGGGTATGAAATAACCGTAACGGAATACTTACGAAGAAACCAGACTAACATGGAAGATCTCCAGAGCTCTTAGGACCTTAGTTGGGGGCAGCTGGTCCAATACAGAATATAATCAAGAATACACACATCGAAGGTCAGTTCTAACTAAACACCGGTGGAGGGGAGAAAAAACAAGCCAAGAACCCGATTGCTCGGAGCCTATTAAGAGTTCCCTACATAAAAATGATTAGATTTCGGATGTTATACTCAGGGGCTATCCCTGTAATGCCACCGAATCGGGATGAGTTTCGTTCGATTCGCACTTCGAAGAAAAACGGGGAGTAACATCTTTTCGAATTCCTGAGATTCCAGAAAAGAAGCCATATTCTTCGGGATTTCTCGCCATAATTTCCGACTTATTACTAATTCGCAAACGAATACCGGAGGGAAACGGAATTAATTCCCAATGACAACCGAATGTTGAAGCTGTTTTCGAAAGCTGACAATCATTCAATTTGAAATTGAATTTTCTAGAGACGAGAGAGAGAGAATTTCTATCCTCTCCGTACTCTCGAACATGAATCTTTCGTGGCCCTTTTCAGTGTCTTGTCTCCGAGGATAAATAATTACGAGCTTCGTATTCGGGCGTACGAAAAGGCTGAAGTGATCAATCTTAATTAGAATCCGGGGGTTATCCGCTCCGTGAGAACAACTGATAAGGATAACGGAAATTTCGAAACATCAGGTTTATATTGTTTTTTGGCTCCTCATTGCGATTAATGAACGAATGCGTAACAAATCAAAGAATTGCGATAGTCGAGGACTCGGACTTGATTCGTTGATATTTAGTTTTTTCCTGACGTGGAATTCCGATGGAAACGCTGGTTTACGGTAGTGACTTTTCAAACTTCTGCCATCCGCGGCTCTCTTGCCTACAGACTATTATTCATAATGGCTCTCTCACGTGACAAATTATTTACCCGTGGTTCCCTCACTCTAGCCTTTGTTCAATCGCCGATTCTATCACTTAGCTCTCGTTTACCGTATCCCTTGCCCTAATAGTCACAACCCGCGCGGGTGCTTTATCCTAGCACTAATTCACCAATGCGTCCTTAACCCAGGAACTCGCTTACCGTTAGCTCTCCACTTGGATTATAGACGGTGGCCATGTATATATTCGCGGTTATATTAACCCAAACCTAATTTACTTTCGGCTCCCTTGCCGTGGTTATTTGTCCAACTTTGTCCGTGGCTCCATTGCCCTAATAGTCATAAATCCTCGAGTTATTTAGCCACAGTGCTAGTTTTGCAAACGTCCTTCACCCTGGTGCTCATTCACATCAGGTTTTTTTGTTCAAATGTTCATACATTTTCTCGGTTTCTTTGCCCTAATAGTCACATGCAGTGCCGTCTTAACGCATGGGCCTACCCGGGCACGGCCCGGGGACCTCCAGCGAAGAAGGGGCCTCACAAAATTAGATCTAGTTGAAATTTTCGAGAATTTAATTGGTAGAGCCTCGCAAAAATCACTAGGCGGGCCCATGATGGTCTTGAGACGGCCCTGGTCACATGTTCGCGGATCCATTGCCCCAATAGTCATACATGTATGGACCATGACCCAGTGGCGTATTTACAGGAGGGTTTAGCGGGCTATTGTTCATTGCGGTAAGCTCAGGGGCAGTATATTTGAAGAATGCATGGCCAAGAAAATTAGAATGGGAGAAGGGTGGCGAAATTTGTATAACCCTCAATAATTCCTCCTCTACTCAGACAGCAAGGAGCTAGGTCAGTGAGTGAC
Source organism: Pholcus phalangioides (assembly GCF_987345545.1). Taxonomy (NCBI): domain Eukaryota; kingdom Metazoa; phylum Arthropoda; class Arachnida; order Araneae; family Pholcidae; genus Pholcus; species Pholcus phalangioides. Next base: position 24,254,889 of record NW_028301628.1, read on the forward strand.
CAAAAGAATAACCTACAGAGTGAGGGTTCAGATCAGTAATTGACCTGGGACGTGTGCAAGCATGTGAGTGACCAAAGCAGTGTTCATGCATGTGAGTGAACAGTTTGCATGCGTGGGGCGGGGGAGGCTAAAAGGATTATAGCACAGGTTGGCGTATTCGAGGAAAGAATAGTCAAAAAAATTAGAGTAGAATAGGAAAAGGGCCGCACAAAACCATAAATGCACATCTATCATTAGTCACAGTGCTAATATCACACAGCGGTAATATCTTGCCGCTATGGTGGTCGAGTGGTCATAGTGACGGACTGTTAGGTACACACACAGTTACGCTTCCGGCACAACTCACTAGGTAGTAAATCACCCACAGAGATGGTGATAGACCTGGGTTGTGCTCGGTGTGAAAGAAAGAAAGTGCTAATATCTTACACATCCCCCGTAAACTCCGGCTTCTTTGTCCAAATGGTCATAATTGACGGCTCCCTTTCCCCCAATATTCATAAATCCGTGGGCCATCTAGCCACATCGTTAATTTTTCAAACGTCCTCCACCCTGCTGCTCAGCTTCCTGGTGCCTCCTGGTCCAAATGGCCATATATTCGCGGCTCCCTTGCCTATACAGGCGTTTACCCGCGAATCATGTAGCCACAGTAGTAATTCCCCACGTCTTTCATGAAGGTTCTGTTTACGTTCACTTTGTCCAAATGGCCAAATACTCGTTGTTCCCTTCCCAAATAGTAAATAAACGTGGACCCCTTCCATCACTTTATGCGAGCCCTCAATTTACCTTTGAAGACCGGACACACCTCGCTTCCCATCTCAGAGAGATATTTACCGGCGGCTCCCTTGCTCTAATGGTTATACACTCGTGACATGGCAACAACAATTGCGCAAATAGTCAGGTAAATTCTTATTCCTATTGAGAATAATCTAGGCTCGCATCAGTATCCTCGGGTCCAAGCGAAAAATTCGTACGCCCTCGATGAAATTTGGGGACACTCCTGGGAGGCGCGTCACAAACTTTGAGAAACACTAGTTTGCAGGAAGAGAGCAGAAAATGCAAACCTCCTCCATAGTATTACTTGAAAAGTTTCAAGTTCCCTCAAATGATATTAAAATAGGTTTTCCTTATATGAATGGTTCATGTTCATCTTAATTACGGGAGTCATTAATTGAAAGACAGTATAAGGGATAGTCCCCTCTAAATTTATTAAATCAATGACGACAACAGAACACACAATTTTCACACAAACTCCTCTGCTTTTAAACCCGACCGCGTCCAGTTCCGCCCTGTTTATATATTTGAGAAGGCGTACGAATTTACATAATAAAATATGTAAGATCTACTTTTACCAAAGATCTGACGGGGGAGGGGGGTCCCACGTTAAAACCTACGAATCCCAAATTGGGAAACATAACCTTGAATCAAAAAAGAAAAAATGATGTTGCTCCCTAATTTCTATACGAATCTCGAGATAATTCTATTTTCATTCTTACGTCCATAATCTTATCACGACACTAAAAAAAGAACAATTTACTCGAATTCTGTGCACGTTACTTTTATCATTTTTTAATAGCAGTTATCTGTATATACGAGGACTGATAGCCGATGTATACACAAGTTCCATGTTGAGAGCTTCAATTACCAGCATCAAACAAAGCTTTCCGACTTTTTATCCTCTGAGATATACACTATACACACCACTCTACTTAGTGTACTGCGAGCTATGCCGTAAAAAAAATGTGAACGATAACATTATCTTAGGTGCAGTGCCCCTGATTGTAGTAGACTTCTTGACTTCTCTCTCACAGAGATGTGAGAATGGAATCGATCGACGCATATGGTTTTCGTTCTTGCCGAGAGTCACGTGTGAGTTTGTGTACAACATGATCTCCGGTAGAATTGACAGCGGTCATTTTTGCACTGGAGTTCCTACTGACATGTTGGAAGCCACTTTTATCAAGTTCTGGAGTGGCTACAATGTGCATCTTACTGTGTAAGATGGATCTTGCTATGCCTATTATAATCTTCAAATAAAGTCAATGCCTAAAGCATAACAACATAACGCCGGCCCTTTCGAAAATGTCGACTGTCCCGGAAAGCAATTCGAAAAGAATTCTTCACATTAAAATGGGCACGAAATAAGACACTACGAATACTAATTATTATTGTTAAAGACCTCTACACAAATTTAAATATATCTGAACTGATTTTATCAATGCTTTTTTAATCCATATTTGTCCCACGAAGACGTTACGAGCTCTTAAAATACACGCAAAAGCATTTCTCAACGAAAAAAGGCCCACAAATTTGTTTCCCATGATCACAAGGTCGATATATAAAAATTAGGTTTTTTTCACATAAGGATCCCTAGATTCAAATTCATATTTAGAAAAACTAAACTGTGAACGGTGCAATCGCACCAATTTCCAAATACTTTTGGCTGCAAATTGATTTCAAAATGTATTGAATATGTTTCATTTTAACTGCATAACTTGGAATTCCATTAATTTATCGAACATGTCAATCGCAAAATTATATCGCAAACTTAAGTATATACAGGGTCACAAAAGCCAAGAGCAGGACATTTTATGGGCCCCTAACTTTCATTTTCCATTATCGTGAACTTATATTTGATCCATTGGGCTCGAGCTCCGCGGTATTTTGCGAATCTCCACGATTCCTGTAAAAATATTGGATTCGAGACTCGCAAATATTTCGAAGCCCCCCCCCCCCCCCCAAAATATTTTCAATAACTTTCCACTCATATGATTTTGTAGTAAATGTATGAAACAAAATACATAACGTCGATATCAACGTTAGTTCTTCTCAACCACCGTGGTTCTCAAACTTGGGAAGACACAGTGATGTGGGTGTGGAACACACACACCCACATCACTGTGTGTGTGTGTTTATTCCTTCACTGCGATTCCTTTTTTGTAAGTGGATGGCCCGATCATACACACTACTGATGAGAAATGAATCACTCACGGCTCGGTTCGACTAATGACAAGGCTCCTCGGTACCAGGCCGCTGCCCGGTGGTTGAGAAACACTGATCTAACGTCTCTAAACTATCTTCATTGTTAACTGACACGATTTTTTCTAGTCTGACACAAGCCCGGCCCTGCTGAACGCAAATCTAACGATAAATTCGACTATAAGTTCGTACACGGGGATATGTCACTGAGAATCTATTCACATTTTTTGATACTGTGACATGACATGTAATTCGTGCTTGATAAATATTGTCAAACCAATAAATAGTGAATTGGTACCTCTGAATTGAAAAATTTCCAAATGAAGATACAAAACTGAGATATTGGACTTTTCACTGATAATCCACTTGATCGCAGCTGTCTAATTATAAGCCACTATTTTGGATCGGGCATTTTGTAGAGAGGCACTGTGTCAAAGACACAGCAAGAGGGAACGTTGTCTGCAAGAGCCACTGTCCGTATCTGCCATTGCATCACCATTATACTTAATACCAGTGTTTCTCAAAGTGTGCGTCGCCAACCTCTGTCAGGAGCAGTGTTATTCCCCAATAGGCCAGACGGGCTGAAGCCTGGGGGGGGGGGGGGCCGAGGTCTGCAGACGGCCTCAAAATTCTCAAACTTATTTTTTGGAAAAATTTTCCAATGATAAAATTTTAATGCTTTAAAAAGTAGGAAGCTTAGAATTTTTTTTATATACCTCACGTAACAAATTTGTGACTTTTACCCCTTGGTCAATTGGAGTTGGGCATGTAACGGGTCCCATTTCCGTTAATGCCCTAGGGCCAAATCAAACCAAAACGCGGCCCTAGTCGTGAGTGTCGCGACGAGCTGGAAGTATTGGTGTGTGTGTGCCTATTTACGCTTTGAAGTGGTTCTGTTAAGAATGCACACTATCTACTAAACTAATCTAGAGGCCAACAGATAAACCATGAATAGGTAAGGGAACCGCGAGTGACAAAAGTTTGAAAACCACTGCTATTTTCCGATGAAATTAGGTAAAAGTGAAAACCCAAAGAGGTTCGGATAATAATAATTTTCGTCTCTGTCCAAATTTTCAGAAACCTCAACTCCCATAACAAATAAAATAGACAATAGATACACTCCCTAAAAAAAATGAAATAAACATTTTAGATAGATGGTAAATAGTTTGAATGCTCTGAACAATCGGCAAATCAAACAATCATAATAATTTCTACTCACCATCTTCTCCGGCACGTACTTGAATCCCCAACACCACTAAAAACAAAAACAAGATGCACTTCCTAACCATTTTGTATTTTTCAAGAAGTACGTACTGTGTAAGTACCGTGGATTCACTTTATCCTTGTGCCGACAGAGAGATTCTGTCTTCTTTAGGTAATTCTGGCCCAATCAATCCCCACAATGGAACACATTAAAAAAAATAACGAAAACAACAAATTAAAAACAAAATCAAATTCAAAACAAGAAGTTCATTCGGGAACGTATTGAAAATTCACATTTTTCTCTTCTTGATGATTCCTTCCACTTTAATGATAATTGTCTGGAAACGACTACGAATCAATTGTTAATTGGAAGTATTATCTCGTAAGTATTGAACATTGCGTGCCGGAAAGCGAACGTCATGATGGTCAATTCAAGGATATTTTGAAAGATTCAGCAACAACCCGTATCAACAAAAGCGACGACGTCTTGCACGGACAGCGGTTATGAACACAATAGCATCAAAGGAGCGCTCCGGGTATTTTCTCCTCCGTATCTTTATATTCTCTGGCAACTAACTGTGAGAAACAAGCGAGACCGCAATACACGTGCTTTGAGGCTTGGCGACCGTCGGGGTTGTATTCGCGCCAAGGGTAGGCGAGCAAACAAAAAAAAATTGAAAAGATTCCGATACACACACAGAGTGCCCGCCGCTTTTCATTAAAATAATTTTTATCCGGACGATTTTGCTTTCATTAAGCAGCTAATTTTTATGACCGGTGAATAAAATTTAAAAATTAAAATAATATATATTTGTAAAATATATATTCATAAAATAAAAATTATCAAAAATATATTTATGAAATATTCATTTCAAGAATGTTTTTGATTTCTGAAAGCGGTGGTGTTGATTTTATAAAACGGAAATTGCATCATGTTATTGGTGTGATTTGATTTAGTTTTTGAAATTTGATTTTATAAAGCGGCTGATTTTATTAACCGTTTGATTTCATGAACAGGTCATTTTATTAGCAGTGGGTACTATATGTAATGAGAGAAAATTCCAACATTCAGTTTTTTTTTTCCGAATTAACTTGCTTCTTATCGATAGATTGATATTGATTTATTCGTAAAATAATTTTTTTCTTCTGTTTTATGATTTGGTGCATTTATCTTATCAGCCCCCGTCTTGTCGATTTTCCGACGAAATCTTTCGTCTCTCGACAAACAAAGTTTCCGATCTTCCGATAACGTCGTTTACTTTTCTCATCAACCGATAACATGACATAGATAATTAATTGAATAATATATTCAAATGATAAGCGCTAACATTAACTATTCATCACCCTGTAATAAAAACCGATAAAATAATATCGAAGGGTTTCTTCAGACAAAAAAGAAATAATACTTTGATTCTAATATTATGTATTTGATTACTTTTCTTTAATAGCAATGCTCAACACTGATTTTGTTCCCAAATATATTTCTGTGATTTTGGGGTGCTGATTCCTAATCTTTTTGTCAGGTTGGCTTTAGTTTTTGACATAAAGAGAAAAGTAAATTCCAATGGTAATGCATAAGCAGCGTACAAATCATATCGAAAGTGTGCGAAATGTAAATCATTAATAAATTTAATATCAATACATAGAGATCACTGATGAGTGATAATGATGTAAATGTAATAATGTGTTTAATGAAATAGGAAAATAAATAATAAATTTAAAGCAAAAATTGGTGTCTGCAGACTATATTGAAATGTTGAGACTGAGTTACTTACCCCCGGCCCGGCGAACGTGATTCATCATACGGGGGTTACCCGGTGGGAGCATTTATTTTCTGAATTTAAAAGAAAAAAAACATATATAAATATATATACGTCCTACCCCAGGGAGCAGCATTGGCTCTGAGGTTAACAATTCACCTTACATAACAATTTATATTGCGTTACAATTACAATAACAGAACAAAAGATTACTGCTACTATTACAGCTCTCGCATTATACCTCAGGAAGCACCATTAACATAACGCGAGCAGAAATTTGATGCTCCCGAGGTTATTACATTAAGACACTATTTATACGTCATTAGTATTCTTCCCTTACACACAGCTTGCTTTAATAAATATACAATATTATACATGCGTTGTATAAGTCCTCCAAATGTTGAATATGTGATCCATTCGTATTGTTTAACATCGACTGGAACATAATAACAGAAACAAGTTCGAAATAATATAAATTCATATAATTAATATTACATGAATAAATAAAATTCCTATAATAGCATGAATATATTCGAAAATTAAAATTAACAAAAATTTTTGCATGTGTGTTATTTGTCACTATTCACACATCACTTGCTATATGCACATTGTTATATGCATGTTGCTGTATAATTGAGAGTATATACTGTATATGCATCATCTCAAAAACTAGAGCCAATTCAGCAAAACCAACACCAGTTTTGATATCAGAGAGAAGCCCCGATTTTCTTGGGCACATGATGTTTCCCCCTTTTTTTGAGCAGTGTAATCACAAGAAAATGTTTATTGTCTATTGACTGTATTATCATTTTTGTGCCTTGACTCGTTTGAGGCACTTGTAAACCTTAAGCCCAATTTGTATGTTGAAATACTCTCGTATACGTCGTATTTGTCGTATTGGCAGGATTTAAGGATTTAAAGAATGGTGTGCAGGTGTCAATGATCATCATGCGACTCTGAAATAATAAAGTGCAATCAAGAACAGGCTTGTGGAATTATATTCTTACCTGTTTCCGCTGAGTAACCGACAGTTAAGATTTGGTATTCAACCCCAGTGGGATCCTCGGTCAGCGTGTGATTAGTAGTTATATATATTCTTCCTTTTGAGGCGACATTCACTGTGTGTCGAAATGCATTAGGAATTTTGTATTTTCCATGTGTTTGCCTTATTCCTTGACGATTTCTTAGTATTCTTGTGGGCAAAGTTTATCTATTCGTCTATAAATATCTTTATTTGATCACAATAATGTAAGTTATCGGAAATGATAGCTTTTGTTAATTTTTGTACGTAATTTTGACGTTGGTATTGAGTACTTCTGTCATCTAGATTTATTTTTTGCTTGTCGGCAAATTATTTATAATATTTATTCATTTTTTGCCCCAGTCCACAATTTTTTCTCCCATTTATTTATTTTTGGCCGGAACACTAATTATTTCTGATATTCATTTATCTTTTTATTTGCCGGTCCGCAAATTATTTTTATCCCATTTATTTATTACTGTACTTCTCCTATTTATTTATTTTTTGCTTGTCTTTAAACAATTTCTCTCATTTGTTGGTTAGGAAACTATTTCTCATTCCCGCCGGTCCGTTAAATTGTTCAACTACATTCGGCCTTAAACTGATATCAACAGTTCCAGCATATAATAATAGTTAAGCGGGGTATTTGATTATGCGGGGAACAATGCAATTAACGTTTCATACCGTTAGTATTGTTTGCAAACTGTCTTTTTATAGTTTGCAATGTCTTAAACTTTACATATTGTTTCTTTGCCACCATCTGCGTAACTACCTTTTCTGAAGCAGAAAATTTAAAATTTTCAAAATCTGTGTTGATTTCCTCTGCTTTTTGTCTAATCATGGTGCCGTTGATTAATACATTTTTATCTCTTTCCGCATGAAACCATTGCCCTACAGCATGGTCCACACCGTCGAAATTCGATTTTTTTCCCCTTCCGTTTTCTGATCAAGCTTCCGTTTTCTTTCGCCAATTTCATGCAAATTTTTCTGAATGCTTCAGACCTAAAAATGACAAATTCCATAATATTTTGCGAGGTTTTTTTTTAATTATCGCATATAAAACTTTTAATTTGTCGCACAAAATCACATACGTTCTTTCGTGTTCATTTTTATAATTTCAGGACACTGCATGAAGCCATATGGCGTTTATGCAGATTTTTCATGATTTTAACTTTCATTGTAAAGTTTAGCGTCCTCTATGGGCTAAATAGGGAACCAAAATAAAATAATTCAGTTTACTGAAAACAGCTGGATAATTTCTTATAAGTCTTTGCCAGTTTAATTTTTTTTATAATATTTAAATGTTTTATCCAATAAAAATATTATAGCTAGTGCCGTATTATCAGACGTCCCGATATTATCGCATATTAGATAACTAAATTATATTGATACAAAAAATTGACACGTTTGTAAGACAAATAAAATTTTAATTGGCCGACGCGTTTCGGCTGTACACTACAGTGTCCATCGCCCCTCCACGACTCATTTGCGTGATTTCTGACCACGAGGTCCTGATGACGGCTCTCTCCATTGTAGAGCCGAAACGCATCGGCCAATTAAAATTTTATTTGTCTTAAAAGCGTGTCAATTTTCTGAAAAAAATTAAAACCTGGCAAAGTTATTATTATTTATCACAAAAAAAATTAGAACTATACCAAGTACATATATGATCATATTTAGTGGCGTGGACTTTATATGTACTTAACATCTACGCGAAACAATACCTATAAATTACAACAATATTTATTTTTGTAAGCTCAAAGGTGCTTGTTAAGTCACATTAATATCTAATCTCGTCAACGGGTTGAACACAGAGCTAGAATATATTCCGAAAAACAGTAAACAAAGGTTATGGTCAAGGCTACGGTTATGGTAATTTTTGTATCCGTCCAGTACTCAGAAACCAAAAACATAACATAGTACAAAACTACCCCTTGAAAAAAAAAGGAAAAGAGGGGTACTAGAGTATGCCTATCCATCAGCTTTACTTCCTGACCCCCCTTCCCTACGGGAACTCTCACCACAAAAAGCATACGTTTCTCTTTAACCCCATTCCGAACCCGATACCTTCTTAAAGAAGGGTAGAAGCTAGAAAAACCCCCGATACAGCAAATGCCGAGAACCCTCTCAACAGCAATAAACCAGCGGCAATGGAAATAGATGAGTTACAGATACGGATCGCTATGCAGATAAGAATTTTACCAAAGTTTTAAAAAATAGAGAACCCTCTCTCTCTTTCTAGGGTGGAAAAGAAAATGAAGGAGGGGTTCAAGAGAGAAAGTTAAGGAAAGGTTTCCTGTTTCTTAAGAAAAATGTGGGGTTTTTTTTTTCTTTTACTTTTTTTTTTTCGGTTAAAACTAGTTACTTTGTTATTCCTTGAAAGAATGATGCACAAAAGGGAAATTGTTGGTTTGCTTTTTCTTTTTTGGGTTTAGCATTGACGAGATAGTCTGTCATTAGTTTCAGAGCCGCACTAGAAGCCATCATTTATGCATGGTTGGGAGAGATATATTATTTTAAACATACCCTGTATTTTCTATGACTAAAACAGCAACCGTAAGAAAAAGAAAAAAAATGCTTCTCCTAAGAAATTAGAAAAAAAAAATATATATATATATATACTTCGAATTTTTTTCCCCAATTTTTCATTAGCATTATAGCTCTAGAAAAATTTGGTTATTAAATTTGTGTTAGTGTTAAATATTACTGTATATTCTTTTTTAACCGTTACACATTTTGTTTTGAAATTTAATTACGCTTCTCAACATTGATTTTGTTCCCACAGATTTTTTTAATGGTTTTGGGGTTGCTGGTTCCGAATCTGGCATTAGTTTTGTCAGATTCGTCTATAGTTTTTGAGGTAAAGGGAAAGTTAAAATTCAATGGTGATACATAAACAGCGTAGAAATCACATTCCAATTATGTGTTAAAAATAAATACAGTAAATCATTGGCAATGATGTTCCATTGATTTTAGGGGGATTATGAGGCGGTGATTCTGAATCTGGCACTGGTTTTGTTAGATTTGCTCTAGTTTATGAGATAAAGTGAAAATTAAATTTTAATATTCATACGTAAGCAGCGTAGAAATCACATTTGACGTGTGCTTCATAAATAAATACAGTAAATCATTAGCAAAGATGTTTCGGTGATTTGTAAATCAATAATAAGCTTAATATCAATAAATAGAGACCACTGATGTCTAATCATGATATAAATGCAGTAATGTATTGAATAAAATAGGAAAATAAATGAAAAAGTGAAAGTGAAAATTTTTACGAGGAATTTGTCTCTGCAGGCTACACACATTGAAATGTTCAGACTATGTATTATCTCAAAACCCAGAGCCAATTCGACGAAATAAACACGAATTTTAAAATCAGCCGCCTCAGAAAACTCTAAAACCACAAAAATTTCCTAGGGAACATGAAAATATATATTTTTTTTAGCAGTTTCATTAAAATGATTGTGCCTGAAATATTCTATCTTTCCCCCTTTTTTTTAATTTTCTTTGTTCACATTTTTTTAAACATAAAATATTGTCTTTCATTTCCAGTTTTAATTTCAACTACACCATAATTTTATAACAATAGAATAATTAAATACATATTAGTTAAAATATATTTTTTGATGGGGTTTTTAACTTTATAAAATTTATGGAAGATCAGTAGAAATTCGGAGATTCCTAGGAACCTCCTTGGCTCTAGATCTGGAATTTTTTTTAAATTTTAATCGAATTTTGTTTTTTTGATGAGGGAGAACACTATTATAGTTTATGACTGTGTCGTACTGTACGTATTGCAAATGTACTACGTTCTGTGGTGTATCACGCATTGCGTTGTATTGTACGGTACTGTATGATATGATTTATTGTGTTGTATTGCATAATATGATTTATTGTGTTCTATTGCATAATATGATTTATTGTGTACTGTCACGTATTGCACTGTATCACGTATTGCACTGTATCACGTATTAACTGTATTGTGTCAACTGCACTATATTGTATATTGTGCCGTATCGTGTATCGTGCTATATTTGTTATTGTGGTCGATCGCGTATTGCGTTTTATTGCTCATTGTGTAGGCCCACATCGCGTGTTGTTTTGTATTGTGTACTGTGCTGTATTGCGTAATGGGCTGTACCGCGTATTGTGGTGGATAGCATCTTGTGGTGCATCTCGTATTGTACTGTATATCTAATTTGATATGATTATGTAATTCGCGTGTATGTGCTCAAATACACTGCTGGCCACCGTAAATGCAACACCCTGAAGGAAGCATGCAAATAATATGAAATTTACAACATGCATTAGCGGAGGTGAGATATGCAAATGATTAGAATTTCAGCGCAGAGGCACATCACGCGCGCCTGTGGCGCCACTTCAAAGCGCTATTTAAGGCTTGGAGATTTCGACGATTTGAAGTACGGCAATTGTGTTTTTCTTGTGGTTTTTTCAAAAAAACGATCAATTATGCCTCGTAGAAACATAGCGATCATCTTTTGATCAAGTATCCAAGTTCGACAGAGGAAGGATAGTGGCCTACCGAGATTGTGGATTATCTTTCAGGGAAATCGGTAGTCGTGTTGGACGAAACCAAACAACTGTAATGCGGATATGTGATCGTTGGATGCAGGAGGGTACGACGGACCGACGTGTTCGATCGCATCCACCTCAGTGCACCACTTCACGTGATGACAGGCGTATTGTGCGTATGGCAGTGACGGATCGCTCAGTCACATCACGAACCATAGCACAGCACATTCAGTCTGTACCGCATCATCCAGTGTCTGCGCGTACCATTCGACGCCGTTTACAGCAGAGTGGTCTGTCCGCAAGACGTCCATTGCTTCGTCTACCCTTGACGCAGAACCACAGACGTCTCCACCGCCAATGGTGCGATGAAAGAAGGATGTGGACGGCACAATGGAATGAAATTGTCTTTACTGCCGAGTCACGCTTCTGTCTGCAACACCACGATGGTCGGATTCGAGTCTGGAGACACCGTGGAGAGAGGATGCTGAACAGCTGCGTTATGCACCGCCACACTGGTCCTGCACCGGGTATTATGGTATGGGGCGGTATTGGATATCACTCTCGCACTCCTCTAGTACGCATTGCCGGTACTTTAAAAAGCCAGCGCTACATCTCCGAGGTGTTGGAGCCAGTTGTCCTTCCTTACCTTCAGGGCTTGCCCACAGCCATATTTCAACAGGATAATGCGCGACCACACGGGGCACGCATTGTCCAAAGGTTCTTCGTCAATCGCCAGATTGAATTGCTTCCCTGGCCAGCTCGCTCTCCGGATCTTTCGCCGATAGAAAACATGTGGTCCATGGTTGCTCAACGATTGACCCAGATTACATCCCCAGCTGCCACACCAGATCAACTTTGGCAACGCGTGGAAGCTGCTTGGTCTGCTGTACCCCAAGAACACATCCAAAGTGTCTTTGAATCAATGCCGAGGCGTGTGGCAGCGGTGATCTCCAACAATGGCGGCTACTCTGGCTACTGATTTTGGCAGGAACCACACTTCACAGAAGTCTATAAATTTAATCATTTGATGCTTGGTCAACATGTTATCTACAAAATAAATATTGTTGCGATATCTCTTGTCTTTCTTGGTGTTGCAATTTGGGTGGCCAGCAGTGTAGTAGCCCATAACTGAGTTGTCACTCGTATGAACGAAACAAAACACATTTAAACGAAAATATTTCGAGAATAAAAGGCGATCGACTTTAATTTGATGAGGCCTTAGTTGCGCTATGCAGACATTAGCAGGTCCCCCACTATTGAGAAATCGAATACATCAAATTATGTCTTCAATTCGAAACGTTTTCATGTATTCAAAATTTAACAATGAACGTATAGGAGATAAAAGTCTTATGGTTGAATAAGAATCGAAATTTATATCAACTGGGAACGTACGAGTACTGCTGTAATAAAATTGTGAAGTAAATGAACATAAAAAGAATCTCATTTATATGAAAACATCTAATATTATATATATATATAGATTATCTTCCATCAATGTAATGTTCCAGTTAATACATAAAAGCAAGAACCGCAATAAATATAAATTCTATCCCAAATAATTAATTAACAATTTCATTTTTCATCGTATTTTGCATTTGAATAAACAGTATAAATAATTACTCTATCCTTGTGAGTTTTATCAGAAAACTAAGAGAAATTTTTATATATTTATCAAGAAATCTTTTCCCACGAACGACGTATCCGTTTTTCAATCAAAATTTTCTAAGGTATGTCTATACAATAAGCCTCAAGGAAAAATATGATATCTTATTTTCCTCGTCTTCTCTTAATATAGCTTTTGCTTTTTCTTATTTCCTCTCAGCGGTGGCTCATGTATAATCATGAATAGAGGGTCATGACTTCCATCTTGGTTTTAAAAAATAAATAAATAAATTATATCCTGCTCTCTCAGAATATTGAGGGTAAAGAATTTATTTATTTATTTATTTTTGCATTTTATTTGATATTTTAATGGAAAACATGGAATTGAAAATTGAAATGTAGTCAGTAAATCGAAAGACGTTTTGAATATACCGCGGAGAAAATTATTATTTATGAGTAGGCTATTTTACTCTCTTTTTTTTTCGTTCCCTATTTTAGACCGTGGGCTTTATTATTAAAATTATTTTGGCTTAAGAAATTAGCATTTTTAATCTGTAAACGAGAAATATTTCTGCTGTCTGCTTGATTAGATTTAGTTATCCACGCGATTTTTTTTCCTGATTTTATATATTCCTTCTTATATTTAAAAAAAAATTTTTTTCATGTTATTTCTGACAGTTTTAGATTTTGGAGGTTAATTAACAAATTAGAGTTTCACGAGATGAGTAATGTATGAATATAATTTCTAAAATTATCTTATAATCATTCACATACTACTAATTTTTCGAAATTAGTTCACAAACTTACAATTTAATATGAGGCAACATAAGTTAGAGCGACATGTGCATTTGGAACACATATTCTGGCATGAACCAATTCGTTAAGAATTCCGAGAAGAATGTTCACCAGGTGCATGTACGCTTAAGTAGTAGTGTTTCTGGTAGTTCTCAGCATTGTTAAAAACAAAGGAAAGCATATTGAGAATAATCAGTCTGACCGCGGTGCGATTGCTGAATTTTCGTACTAATTTCCCTTTCCCCTACTTTAACAAATTGTGAACGCTTCTTGTGACGAATTTTTGGTCAGAATTCGGTGTAATTTAATTTTTGAATAAATAGAGAAATTGTTGAAGTTGAATTTCGATATAACTCTGTGTAGTTATTTAATAAAAATGGAATATGTTTTGCTGCTAACTAGACAGTCCGGATCATACGTACTGAACCCACGGCCAGCTGAGTCATCTGATACGACCTGTGACCATGAACTTAATTTTGCAAAAATTAGTGGTACATTCCCAAATCACTTAGCTGACCCGAGGTACAGAGACACATCGGTTGATGGCCCGAAGCATAATCTCGAATCACTTATCGATCTCCCGGCAGTTATAAGCACTTGATTGGTACACGGCACATTTTCTGATAACTTAAAGTGAGACGCGACCTACTAGCAGATCACTTAAGTGACCTGCGGCATGTTTGCAAACCACCTGAGGGATTTGCGGCACTGTTCCATAGCATTAAGGCTTCACATATAGATCACTTAATGACTCCATAGTATATGTTCAGATCACTCACGCGGTCTGCTGTACATTTCAAGATAACTTAAAAGATCTGTGGCCCAGTTTCTCATCAGTTACGTGTTCCGCGGCACATTTACAGGTTACTTACGGGACTCGTAGCATACTTCGAGTGATCCAGATCAATGAAGAGACCTGCTGCGCAGTTCAACATTAGTTAAATGGCCCGTGGTTCAGTTTTAGATCACTTAGGTGACCCGCGCAGCACATTTACAGATCTCTTAAGTAACCTGCTGTTTTAGTTCACAGTGGCCCGTGACAAGTCTTCAATTCAATGAATATTTTCCTGCACTCTTCTAAAGGTTAAACACCCTTGGTCTGAATTATGGTTACTAGAAGCAATGACGGCTCAACCATGATATCTTTGATCATATGCACGAAATCAAAGAGATAGTTAGTCACCACCCACGGAGACTTTCAAAACCTAATAAAAGTTGATTCGCTATCTAATTTCACCGAATTTGGCTCCTTCTGGTGGTGTGGTACAAAAGGAAAAAAAAAAAAAACATTCGATAGTAAGGTTGGATATCTAAATGTGATGGGGGGGGGGGGGGTGGTCCCTTGTTTCCAACCCGCTGAGGACCACATGCCAGGAGATGAAATCGCAATTTATTGCCGGCGGGGTAACATTGAAAAAGCCGTAAATCCGACGTTATCATGTAATAAGAGCAATTTATACCGACTCTTGGTTAAAGCCTTCGTTCTTTTTTCCTTTTTATTTGCGGGCCCACAGTAATAACAGAGATAGCTTTCAGCTGTTGCGTTTTTCCTATATTGCCGCGTTTCCCATCTTTTTTTCTTTTTTCCTTTCTGGAATTAAGTAACATGAGAAGAGAAAACTTCTCCCGCCTTAATATACATTTCCTAAAGAAAATAAAATAACGATTTGAAAGAAAAATTAAAAGATCTTATTATACTTTCTAGTTTGTTGGGTTTTTTTTCTCCCTCCTTCCTTAATCCTCTGGAACTAATTAAAGAATCACTATAAAAGGCCGCACCGTTTAACTGCGATATGCAAATGAGTTCGTGTTTACATCTGGTAATAAAAACAAATTGGTTAATTTTCTTTGACTTAGTAGCGTCCTTGTCAGTTATAATTAAGCTTTGGAGGATGACAAATCCTACTACTTTTTTTTTTTTTTTTTGCAAATTTACTCCCTTATTTAGAATTTTCTTGGAATTCATTTCCGAACAACAGAATTCGCTTAAGATTATGGAGATTTTCTTGAGAGTAAATCTCTGTTTTACTTTATATTTCCTAATTTTGCTATTACATTCCCCCCCCCCCCAACATGCATGGGTATTCCTATATTTGATATTCTAACAAAGATAATTGTGTTTCCTTATGCGAATATCTGTTCCTATTATATTTTGTTTTGGTTGGTAAGAATGTTAGTATAAATTTCTTCAAATAATTTTGCAGTAATTTTGAAGACAAAAGCAGAGTACTATATTTATGATATATGTACTGCCTGTTACATGGAGGTAGGAGGGTATTATTTATAATATATTAATTTTTTTTTTAAATACCAATTACCGAGCGTTCCAAAAATTTATAAATAGTTCGAAAGTTTATAAAAATTTAAGAAATTTGTAAATTTGAATAGGGGTTACAAAAAATTATTCTTACGAATGTAATTTCTTTTTAATAATAAAAAAATAGTTGAAATTTTCATCGATAGAGGACGATGCACAAAAGCAAATCATGTGGTTTTGTACCTTTCTTCAATCTCTTCTGTGTCTGACGAATTCGCGAATCTTCAGTTGGCAATTCGTAGCTGAGGTGAAGCAACTTCATCGAAAATGCTTTATACACAAATGTCACCACCACAATGGAAACTTCCTGTAACCGTCAGCAACCCGAAAATTCAGAAAAATGAGCTGCTAATAATTTGCAGGGTTCAATAAAAAACCCTGCATTTTACTGAACTCTGATTTGCACATTCCCAGTGATATTTTGTTTTCGTGTAGCACGTTCTGTTAAGCATAACTTGAAGTAATTTTTGTAACGAACGCACCCTTTCCCCGTGAGAACTTTTTCCACATACCGCATTCAAATATACCAACTGTTCTTCAATTTTTATTAATTTTTAAACTATTTTCTACTTTATGGGACGCCCTATATATAGGAAGAATGAACATAATTGTCGTATTCTTGGGCAGAATTTTTTTTGGATATTTTATTAATGTTATTCATGTGTAAAAATCTCATTTTATTTCGATGTTATTTTTGTCTTATTTTTCCGTGACTTTATTCCGAGGTGCACTGAAAAATATAATGAAATGTAAAAATGATGCCCAGAATATGTGCAACCGAAACCTAAAAAATATTTAGAACACTGAATTGCCGGCCGCATAGTTAGCCCATGTAAGAGACTCATGGAAAAAAATGCATGGAATAAATGAATTTTCAATATTTTACTGCTTATTATTTTATTTTCAATACAGTATGTGCGTCTAAAATGAGCAGTCTATACTTTCAATTATTTTTGATTCGACAATTAAAATCAATCAAATTGAAAATAGGGGAAAAAATGAGTATTAATATAGGTTTTTTTTACATGAATAAAATTATTCCATGCAAGAAAAATCAAATATAAAAGCAAAAGGATTTAATTAAATTTATGGGAAATCACTGTTCGGTGAATGACACAATAATTCAAATTTTGACATGCGAAATAAAAAATTATATTGAATAAATAAATAAAAAAAGAGATAAATTAATGAAAAAAATCATTTTTTAATACTATCAAAAAAAAAAAAAGATAAAATGATGAACAATAAAAATCATTAATTTATTCGAATTTTTGAAGAAAAAATACCCTTGCTTTGCTAAAGAAATGTCAATTTAATTAAACTGTTTGAATTTATTTTCATTTTTCCCCCAGAACGAAAAAAAAAATATTCTTAATTATTTTTATTATTGATAATTTTTTAAAATCTTCCCCTTCATTATTCAAAAGAATTTCTTCTTTGAAATGTCATTGTTTTTCATGTGCGATGCTATTATTTTTTTCTACGCAAAATGTCATTTACGGTTGTATCTACATGCTTTAATTAATAATTAGCTGGCTATTTAGTGACTAATGATTTGTTTGCTTAAGAAAAAATATATGATCCATCGCATAAAGTAAATATTATTCAACACTATGATTTTAATTAATATAATACCTTTTTTAATGAATTTAATACAAAATTTGCAAATTGACTGTTTACTGTTATCAAGAAGTTGATTATATTAGGAGCAATCAATTTTAGTCGATTTTCAATTGGTTTTTTTCTGTCTTTGTATTAGTTCTAATCCTTAATAAAAATCGATACAAAGGTTTTAGAGGAAGAGCTTCAAAATGATTTCGGAATTCAGTAGAATTTAGTCATTTGAACTTGCAACCATCACATAATATGTATAATATGGACCAGGATGATATTTATTTATTTTTTTTTTCAGGCTTTCCTCATAAGAACGTTAACACGGATTTTGTCCGGGAATTTGGGATAACAGCATTATTTGAGAAGTTTGTTAAATACTTAGATTTAAAGGATGCCCGTAAATAATTTAAAAATTCCTGAAAATGTGTGGAATTGGTATACAGTGGAACCTCGATATAACGCTACTCCGCAGACCAAGAGTAAATTTCGTTGTAGAGGGATTATCGTTATGTCCAGACGCAGCAGTTTAACATTCAAATTTAAACATTTACAACAAGACTTGAAAAAATAAATATCGTTGCAGAGAGGTTTATCGTTGTATCAACTATCATTGTAAAGAAGCTTTGTATTTGAGCTTAAGCACTGTATTTGAATGATATATCTGAAATTTTTTTTCCTTTTGAGGAGTTGTGTTTTTTGGTATTTTTTAAGGAAAAAAAAGTTAGTTCAAATGTCTGTCAATAGAGAGTAACGTAAGCAAATCAAAATCGTATAAACATACGATTGACAGCTCAGTTATGATGTTGACATTGGCGCATAAAGCACTATTAGCAAGTTGTTTTACCTCACACACGAGTCACCAGCTGAAGTGTTATGATCGTTTCGGACACAGATGAGATGAAAGAAAGAGTAACTTAGAATTTTGTGATTTTCTTTCGGTCAGTGCCCTCTATTGGCAAGAATTTGAACTAAATTTTTTTTCTGTACCAAAAAAAACATTTCCTCATGGGAATAACTTTTCGTAAACCGTATTCCAATATACTAATTTCTTCAATTTTTACGAATTTTTTTATATTTATGAGACACCTCATACGTACGACTGCAGCGTAGCCTGATTTCACGAATTTCCCAATTTCAATTCGGACTGAGGGAAGAGGGGGGGGGGTTAAGTTTTCTTCAGTTGATAGCTGATATTATTAAAGATATTCTTTCTTTAATATAACTAATGGAATAAACGTTAAAATTTTTAAATTACAAGAAAATGGTTTGATTTAAAAACTCTATTAAGAAAATTGAATGATAGAAATATCTGAAAGTAATAAGTATGGAAAGTCTTACAAAAATAAGGTATTATAAATTGAAATAAATCATTCGAGATCTTTAGAAAAATTAATATCTTAATAATTAAAAAAAAATTTTAAAGAAAAGCATGAAATGAATAGATACCAGCATTTGTGAGGTTTAAAATTTTTATACTGAATTTTAAAAAGAATCAATTTGGCATTGATGCATCGCTAAGTTACTCTAAAACTGTTTCCGAAATTTTACTCAATTTCTTTAAAATTTTTAAATAACATCAAAAATCAGGAGAAACACAATGACGCGAACTCGTTAATCTTAATATTTTTTAACGGAAACAACTGAATAAAATCACAGAAAAATGCAAATTACAAATCAAGTTGATACGTGTTTGTAATCAATCGACTTCACTGCTAATATTAATGAGCACGAAGGTTTAAAAGGGCATAAAAATACTTCTTCATGAGAAAAAAAAAAGACGAATAAAATTGTCATATAAAAATAAGGAACACGAAAGCAACTTATCAAGTCTCTTGCCTTTTCAACTTGTCACTTTTCTACACGCGGTTGTGGGGCCGAAGAATCGCTGTCGGTTCGAGTTGCTGTTAAATTAAAAGAGAAGATCTTCTCATTAGTATCATTATCATTAATTGAGTCGGCACCACATGGAAAAGGAGTGGCCGAATTCGGGACAGCACCGAATCTAATCACAAAAATGCTAACTACGCAGTTAATTGCTCGAAATAGCGTGTTTTCCTCCTCTGGGTCTCGAAGGCATGCATTTCAATACCTTTTTCTGGATCGATACGCGCGATTGTACTAGACGCAGTTTCACACAAATCTTATTTACGAGTAAATTTTATGTTACATCGACCGAGAGTTTAAGAATTTTATACAGTTATACTTTATTGATTCCCTTCTTCTTCAAATGAACTTTTAAAACAATGTTCTCATGACGAAAAATGAAAAAACAAGTACGCTTAATAACACGTCATGAGAAAAATATTTTAGAAGTCCATGTGTGTGTGTGAAGAAGAATCTCTTGATTCCTTATAACTGGAGAAAATTTGTAAATTCTCGGTTGATGCAATATAAATTTTTATTTTATCATTTTCATACTCTTAATTTCATCATTTCTAAAATGTTTTACTTCATAATTTTTAGACGGTCAATTTCATAATTTTTTAACTTTCAGTTTCATTATTTTATGATTTTCCAACTTAATAATTTCTAAAACTTATTTTCATAATCTTTGAATTTTCAATTTCATAATTTTCAAATCGTTTAATTTCATAATTCCATTTCCAAAACTTTCATTTTACAATTTACTTAATTTTTACTTTTTCAGTATTTGTTGAAACACATAATTTTGTAATTTCTAAGTCATGCAATTCCATAATTTATTAAAACTTTTTATTTCCCAACTACTAAAACCTCTGGTTTCACAATTTTTTAGTTGAAATCGAAATGTTCTAGCTGGAAAACTGAAGCTTTTATTTTTCTATATTCTTCGTATATTTTAATATTTCCTAGTTCTCTCTAGAACTCGCCTTTATTTTTAGTTTTGGAAATGTATTTTCTTATATTTTCTGTTATTTCTGCGATCTTTAAATTCCTTATTTCATGGTTTTTCAATTTTATAACTTTTGAACTTTTAATTAAATAATTTCTAAACTTTTAATTTTATAGTTTCTGAAAACTCTGGTCCCAAAATTTTGCCGTTAAGATCAAATTTTCTATCAGAAATTTATTTTCTAAGTTTTATAACAAAAAAATTAAGATTTCGTTTTTCTTCCTATATCTCACTCTATTTCTGCTCAAAATTTAACTTTTCCGAGTCCTTTTGTTAAGCTTTTTAAGCATGTCTGCTTAGGAATTGCAGTATATAAATAATCTAGACTTCTAGGCATTTTTTGAATGTAAATTCATAACCAGGGAACAGATGATGACTTTTGCATTTTTCAATTATTTTTTTCACTTTTAATGCTTTTTTTCAGGTTTTAGGGCATTTTTGGATATTTTTTACTTTTGAATTTTTTTTCAAAACATAAAAGTTTCATAAGAAAAGGCATTACTTTCATCACTTAATTTGTATCTTCCTTTATAGATGACATACGAAGGTGAGAATCAATTCCAGGTAAATTTAGTATTCATTAAAACTTCCAAGAGCTGGCCACACTTAACCATCTTTCAGAGATATGAATATATTATATAAAAGGGCACATGGTCTAGTACTTTCATGTGCAACATGAGGGCGGAATTTTGAAATCTGAAAATTCGTATCGAATAATCTGTAAGAAGGCTGCACGCAGTAAGATTTCTTAAGCTTTGTCTTGCCTTGGGTATACTGAAGAACTGATGACATGCATAAAATTAATCCAGCATTCTGGTTTTCATCCTTCAGTCCTGGCTCATAACTATGTAGCTTATTGATGCTATCGATAAAGTCTGTGCTAAAAGTGGGGTAGGCCAATTTACTGTCATGAAATTTGAAAAAATAATGGGGCGGGGGGAAGATGTATTGCCTGTAGAAAATATTTTGATGTATTTATGTTGTTAAAGGAGCGCCTGAAATTGAAGAGAAATTAACACCGTGTTCGATCAGAGATATCCCCCATCCAAATATCCCCAATAATATCTGCTGATATTGAAAAGTCCATCCCGTCTTTTCAGAAATTTGATGAAATCTAATGTTGAGAATAATATGAATGTGGTTTCCAATAGATACTATAAGAATTTTTGTTTATTTGACCTCTATAATGACTGGTTCAATTTCTAAAGAGATTTGTTTTGTTATTTTAATAGCATTTTTTGTCATATTTTGTGAATTTATTTAATTTTTAAGGCTTTTTTTTTTAGTTTTTAGGACATATTTTATGGTCATTTTTCAGGATTTTTTTAGGTCAACATTATCCTTGCCTTGTTTATAAGGTTGCAGGAGCTCTTGAACGAATTCTGAAATCAACCAAAATATAAAATTTTGATAATATCCGAGAAATTGGAACTCGTTTAGGTCTTTTTTCTGCTTAAAGTGCAAAAAAAAAATTATTCTTGTAATTTCAAATTTATACATTTAATAGACATTTGATATCGTAAGAATTCTTTGAAAAAACTTCCTAATACATAGTTTTTCCAGAAATTCAAACTTGAATTTAAAGTATTTAAGCCCTTTTCGTATAAAACTAAAAATTCAGGCAGTTTCTTCCTAAGAAAACGAAATAATGCATATTTATCAAAATCTTAAATAATTTGTTGATGGCGAAAATACATCGAACACCTATACGAATTCAAAGTGCTAAAACTTTTCAGGAAAACCATTCCATTATCTACGGGGAACAAAACAACATCAAAGGTAAATTCTAATTGAAAAGTACCGTTTCGAATACGAAATAAATTGCGTAAATCCATTCGATGTACTGAAAAGCGGGAGAAAACAAATTAACAAAAAGAAAAAAAAAAAAGATAAAACTATAATGGAATAATTTCCAAATGTTTCTAAAATTTCTAGCGAATTTATTACAAAACAATTTCCAAAGATACAAACAAACGCGTGCTTCGGCCAATCAGATTAAAAATTTTCTAATGAATTTTTCCGAGTGGGAAAAAGGGAAAATTTTTGAATGACGACGACGATAATACTGGAATTTAATTCGTTTCCGAAAGCACTCAAAATAATAAGCGGATTATTAAGTTTGTATCGGACATTGAACACAACATGAAAAAAAAATAATAATAATAAATATAAAAGTAATTTATTTTAATGCCAAATTTCAGTAATGGGATGGAAAAGCTGCACCTGTCAGGTATTTCGAGTAAATTCCGATATCTTTGCAATTAATTTTACGAATATTTTCGATATTTTATTGCTTTCTCGTAGCTCGCTTTTAATGAGTAGAAATTATTAACATGGGAATCGCGAATTTGTATCTTGTGAATAGAAAAATTAAATTGATGGAGCATTAATTTTTGAAAAAAAAATGAAAAAGAAACGGCAAGATTTGCTTCATGTTTTTTCCTTTCATGTGCATATTATTTAAATGGTGGCAATATTGCTGTACAAATGACATGCGATGAGGAAGGTAATGTCGTTTGTGCTATAGGTTAGTTAGTTATACACTAATGCGGTGTTTCTCAACCTTTCTAAAAAAAAGGACCAGTGAAATGTCTGAAACAATTGAGGGCCCACTCGTGTCCCGTATTACGGGACATACCAGTAATTTTCTCGTTATTCCGATTTTTTCTTTTTTACTTGTCCGGTTTTCTCAACGATACTTACCTGAATTTGTAATAATTACTAAAGAGTCGTAACACACACATGCACGCGCGCGCGCACACACACACACACACACACACAGTATTTTCATAAAAAAATTATTTGTGATGATTTTGGCAAAAATTATAAATGTTCTCACGTATTTGTCAGGTTCAACGTTTTTCGGAAATTTTTCAGCAGTTTTAATTACGATCGGTGATTGTGCCTTCTTTTGGTAATGTTCTTTTATGGCAATTGGCGATGTCCCGTATTTTACAGATTATTTTTTAAGAACCCAGCTTACCGTATTTTTCTCAATGAAGTATGGTCATCAAATCATTTGAATATTTTTTTCGGTGAAATACTGTACATTTCTGTCAACTGTGATTTTTAGCAGCCTTTTATTTCCACACCCTTCAGCAATTTTAGTAGTAATTAGAAAATTGTATTTAAAGCAATAAATTGCAATTTTTTGGCAAAATTTAGTGATATCCCGTATTTAAGATAGCAATTTTCTTCATTCTCTTCGATGATGTATGGTGAAACCACGAATGAAGGTACAATTTTATTTGAACCAATATGGTTTTTTCTTATATCAATTACAACGGGTGAATAATTTTATCTAGTCTGCTCGCGGACCACATAGATTGAGAAACGCTGTACTAATGTATTCGCATGAGTGATAACAAAAAACTTAGACTATTGTTAACGTGCAGTCTAACAAAAATCTCCACTTCAAAAATACGGAAGACGAATGGCAGAGCGCTAGCAAGAACACGGAAAAGCACAACTCTGACATTAGAAATGCACTTGGGCAACACATACATTCAGAACACGTAAACATTCCGGTATGTACTAATTCGTTAGAAATTCCGCAAAGGAACGTGTAGAGATGCATGTACGGTTACATAGTAGTATCAGTCTAACGAAGTAAATCTAAGGCCACGGCGTACGCAAAACAGAAGCAGCAGAGTTGGATGAAAATTAATATTCGAGAGGTTGGGTTTCATCAAAAACTCCAAGAAGTCTGAATTACCTAACAAAATGAATGTCTGCAACTGTTCGGATCAGAATGCCAGGATGGAATTTCTCCATCTTAGGCAGAAGATTAGAGTAGGTGCTGTATTGCGAGGTTCCCGGATTACTCCTCAAGCTTTGTCGATTGTCTTTCGAATCAAGCTTTCCCAATTTTGCGACAGTCACGCTTATTTACGGAACCTTGCCATCATTTATTTCATGTAAGCCTCACAATAACTACTCAGAGATTCGACCTAAAAATGTAGAAACCACATTTTGTCATTGGCTTCTACAGATATTCCCCAGGCAAGCAGAAATTGCCATCAGATCGCTCTAGGTAGTGTTTTGTAAATTCATGAACTCTTGAAGTCGACCCAGGGACAGAGTCTGGTCTGACAGCCTCTTGAAGTCCTTGGTTAAACAGTAGTGTTGCACAACCTCTTGCTGCGCAATCAGTTTTTATATAGCTTCTCTAAAACTTCTTTGAAAACTCGGTGATCACAATACGGTGAACTAAGGTGACTTTAAAGGACATTTATCACTAACGGCTTGAAATTCCATGGTCCTCTTAAAATTAGCAGCCAATGTTGCTATTCAGTTTCTCGCATTGGTGATCATCAGCAGGAATTCTGGACATCCGGAATCCATTTTTATAAATCCGAATTGAAGGCACGTCTGTCTTTTTTTACGTTTGTTTGAAAAAATAAATAAATGTAAAAAATAACTCTAATGTTGGTAAAAAAGCGCAAGTTGCATTCGAAGGAAATCTACACAGCCATCACAGAGCAACACCATGGGAACCAATATGACGCACGGGTAAGTGTGGTACTTCAAGGAACTCTACTAGTACTTCAAAGCTACCGAACCAGAGGTGACCCACCGACAGATGATGCCTCAATATGCTCCCGCCAGAAGTCCCCCTCTGTCCATGACGGGGACAGAAGTATGATATGACTTTCTCAGGAGAGAAAGGATTTCCTACCTATCTTGCTCGGTGATAAACTGCTGTATGGTGATATAACCGAAGTTTGATGTGCGGAAAAGTAGTAGTAGTAGTACTTTAAACATCTCTCTTACAATGGTCTTAATCCCTGTTGTCATTACACATGTGCATGTAGCATGTGACGCGGTGGTACTGAAATTTCGGTAATTCGCGGCTCTCTAGTCCAATTCATGACTCAATTCTATGGCTACCCAGAGTAGTTTAGTCGATACTTTCATTTATAAAAAACCACTTCAAGGCGTAAATAGGCACACAAACCAATATCTCCAGTTCGTCGCAACACCCCGACAAAGGTTGGCGACGCCCCTAGGAGCCGCGATGCTTACTTTGAGAAACACTGATGCAACGGACAGTCCATTTGTACTCAGGCTACTATGTAGCTAAACTGTTGGGGGTAAAGTACGCTTATTTATTGGTTTCGTTACATTACATATCTACAATCACGTTGCCGTTATCAAATAAAAATCCCGTTTCGATGGCTGAAGTAGGAAATTTCGCGAGGGCGAGTTTGCCGACTAAAGTCTTATTTACACCATGAGCATCTCCGATGACCTTGATGGCAGAACAACAGCTATTTTTTGAGAACTTTTCTCAATATTGGGGTTAAAGCTAGATGATGGACAATTTGTTTTTTTTTTCTTCTCCTTGGACCGAAAACTTTTAACATTTGAAAAAAGACCTTTCTTTAATCAAGACTGAATACCATTTACTTTTATTTTTTGGTAGTCGTTGAAGTTTATGATCAGTCAAGTCGGGCCGTCTCGCTACTCTTATGTATACACATTCTCTTCTAAGTAGGACGCCGTACTATAACCCATGCTGTCAATGGAAAAGACCGTGTGTGTGTGTGCTAGAGAAAGAAACATCCAGGATGTTGCTCAATGATGGTCGGTGATGGTGCCGGCATTGATGGAAGATGGGTTCTTATTGCTCTCTCTCTCTTCTCTCAAAGGCTGGTTTAATGGTCTTTTTCGGGATAGAGTGCATCGAATGTCTTTTCTTTCTTTCTTTCTTTTTTTATTCACTCTCTCCAGATAGATAGGGCTTTCGGCTTTCCCCCTTAATTTATCCGGAACCAGCAACCATCCTGATGTCTTCCGCCCACGACACAGAGTTAACGTCTTCTCTGAAGTCATCTGCATTGAGTGATGTAGCCTTACTTCGTTGCGTTTACTGTGTTTGGTGATGAAGCGCTTCTTGAAAGTTCACGATAACAAAGAAAAGACTTGTAGTACCTGAATAATTACTTTCCTTAACTAATTAAGTATATTAATCGCGGAAATTTTTTTATATATACAGTTTGGCTACAAAAATACTTTATTTTCAAGTAGAAATAAAATATAAACCTACAGGAAAATACCCTCTTAGAAATAAACCTCCATATCTGCAACCGCCTTTACAATATAAGTGTTTGTCTGTGTGCGCCCTTTTATAATTCCCTCAAAAAATAAAGGTCGCAGATCACAGCTGCAGTACATTTCCGGGTTTTTTACATGTATTTTCTCCTTTTGATTCTCCAGGTATTTCTAAAGAAGAAAATATACCTACCGAAATCATGAAATATACTGCAGGATTATTTTCGCCTGTAGATATTTCCATTACAATGAATCACGGGGATTGATATTCGAGCTCTGTGGTTTAGCATTGAACCCCCATGAAAATGCTCTGAGAATTAATTGAACGCCATACGTAGGCCAGATACAAGATATTAAGATGTCAAGAAGTCATACGTCTGAATGCTGCTCTCTCATACGCAGACGTTGTTCTGGATTTCCTCGAGTGTGGTCACCATATATGTTACCTATCTGCGGCTTTTTAAAGTGGAGACGCCTGCAAGAGGAATTATACCTAGAAAAATTCGAACTAATGGACAACACTTCTTTCTCTCATTTATAATGTTTTCTTCCCAACTTCCGTGGGTATTTTTATTCTCATTTTCTTGGGGAGGGGGGGGGCGGGGCTTTTCAACATTGGAGTAAAAAGTGCCTTTAAGCTCTATTCCATCTTTTTAAAACTTTCCCATCAACCTGATGCATCAAGCACTGGCATCTCAGCATTTTAAAACTTGAACTCAACCAGCTGTAGCTAAACAGATGGAGAGATTGTGGCTACTCCAAACAAAATAACTAGATGTTACACGAATGGACTCCGTAATCACCACATTTTGTTATTGAACCTACTATTCGGTGAACATCGATGCGAGATCATCGTTCTAGCTAGACTTTTTTTGGTATATTTGGTGTCTGGTAACATTTCATAGCTTCAGCAGGTCATTTAAGAAATGCAAACTGGTGAGCCACGTCAGAGAAATGCAAACTGGTGAGCCACGTCAGAGAAATGGCATTCAGTGTAGCGGGAGTCACAATCATTGGAAAAAGGAACAGAAAGGCCATAGCCCATGAGTGAACAGTATTTTTTTATTAGTGGGCCAAATAGAAGGATGGACCATTAAGAGGAGATTGTATATGAAGGGAGACACTGACCTTGATTACCCAAAACACTGCATCATCTGCATGAATACATCACTAAAGCTGTAAAAACGATCACGTCCGATAGGCTAGAGAAGTTATGGTCTGAGCTACATTATTGCACCGATGTTTCCCGAATGACAAGTGGTTGCACACATCAAATTTTTGTAACACCATTCAATACCAAACGAAACTTTGAGTTGAAGAAGCAGCAGTCATGAATGTGCAAGAATACTTCAATAATATTTTATTATGTATCTTCTAGAAATCAATGGTTTCTGTTTTATTTATTTATTTTTTTGAATTAGCAAAATTCTTTTGAATTTGATGACTGTTCGAACTAATCAACAAGTTAAATGCACTTTTTCTCTTTCATGAGCTTAAGATTTACACGTACGTGTCTCCTTTTGGTGAACTTCTCTCGAGATGATTATGCCTCCCCATTATTTTCCAGCCACCATGAACATGATATTACGTATTCAGAGAGTTCAAAAACTACTCAGCTGCCGGCAATGGACTGAAACAGGGCGAAAAAAAAAGCGAGTATATAGATAGACATATCTGCTCTAGAATTATCCATAATGGCATTCTTCGAAATCTTTTCATTCCTGGGCAAAACTGCATATTACTCTTGGACGGTGTCCAAGCAATCAGGACCGTTGCACAAAGTCAGACTTTGGGCGAGGATTTCCCTACAGGATTTTTGGCACATGTCCACGACCCTACTCACACAAGAACCTCCTAGCTTCCCGAGTGACTTGTATGAAATAATTGAATGGAACTGGTCTTGATTTTTTAATCACGTTGCTGGTACTCAATTGCCCTTTTCCTCGTCCCATTACCCGTGTAATATCTCTGCTGCTGATGATAATAATGATAGTAATAAAAATTAGAGGGGGAGAAAGAAAAAGTGAGCAGTGTTGTTCCATCTTTCCTCACTTCATCTAGCAATTTGTGGTGATAGGAGCAGCAATCTTTTTACCATCGTTGATCTGGATGAATTTATTAGAGAAGAGGATTAGGAAAAGTGTCCAAATAGGGTGTAGGAGTAATAAACTATGTACCGACTTGTCTTATGTATTAGGGTGAGCAACAACTCTCGACAAGATATGAGTTATTTTTGAGCATAAGAGTGAGATTCTTGACATAAGAACAGTTTGGAAATATATTTTCAAAACGTGTACTTGCACATATGGTATATTGACACCAGTCTAGTCTTTAGTAGTGCGGCCGTAACGGGGCTCAGTGAATTGCATTAAAAATGGAAGGGTTTGAATTTTCAGCGTGTTCCCACAATAGTTCGATTGCCCTCAGTCTGGGTTTTCACCATTGTGGGTGATGGGGTATTTAGAAACTCCTCGAACATGTTATTCTAGTAAGCAGTGATCATATTTGAAAATTAAATTATGTGTAATTTGCTCAAGAAATTGGAAGAACGATCAAAACTGCGTAGATGCACGTAACCAGGAAAAAAAGTTTAATATTAGCGTCCTCTGCTGTAGACTTAAAACATTAATTTAAGAATTGATACATATGATAGGAATACGTTTAACTCCTTCTTTTTAAGAAAATTTACGTTGAAAGTTATTATTTTGATAAAATTTTTTGCAATGAGTTGAATAATAGAGGAATTTAAAGTAGTCCAATATCGCTTAATATAATTTTGAATTTTATTTTGTTGTGCTGGACAAATTCTATTCTATTTTAAAAGCGGTTATTAGGCACTTAAATATGACATCTTGCGATGAGATCAAAGAATCTCTCGAGGAGTTGGGTTACATAATTAATAGTGTATTACAGCTAACGAACCCACGTCATAAAGATGGTGAAAAGATTATGGTCCCAATACCACTATGGCCCATTGATTTGCCCAGAACAGATAAAAGCAAAGAAATATATCAATTATCTTCATTAAATTACTTAAAGATAAGAGTTGAAACATACAAAAGAAGGAAGGGGAACTGCCAAGCCTGGAATAGGCACACAGCCCGAAATAGTTATAACGAAGCCCGCTGTGTCAAATGCCCGGAAAAACACCATACATCACAGTGTGATAAGGTAAAGGGTAAGGACTTACCAGTGTGTATAAACTGTTCTTTAAATCATCGGGCGAGTTTCCGAGCTTGTAAAAGATACCCAGAGAACTTTAAAAAATCTGGTCCTAAAGCAGTTACTGGATCACAAAATCTTAGACCACCAAATCCCAGGGTTTTTTTCCTTAAGTGCAAATGACGATGAAATGGAGAAAATAGACATTGTAGCTTGGGGGAAATACTTCAACAGCAAAAACCCACAGAAGTAAATAATAGACCTACAAGAAGGCATAAGACATATGCAAAAGCTGCAAATGTCCACGAAGAGGTGGAAAATAACAAAATAGGGACTAACAAAACGCAATGGCATCAAAAGATGACTGAAACAAACAATGATGTAAACTCTGTACCAGAAATTATACCGGCATAAACTATTGTAGTTGAACTTAGGGAAAGTGTAAATAATGAGGTAACCGCAAGGATCCCTCCCAACAGGATAAATACGGAAATATCTCAGATTATGAATACCAGTAATAATGAGATATCATTCCCTTTATAGGAGGCCCATTAACTCCTGTTAATGGTCCTAATGACAAAATGTTTAATAACATATTACAAGCTAAGACATATGAAGAAAAATACTCAGTATTTATTGATAGCTTTACTGAAATATCTATGAAACTATTATCGGTAAACTTCACCAATGTTCAATAATAGTTCACAACAAATAAAATATCTCAAGATCATGGCGTGGAACGCCAGAGGTAGTATTGGTGATCTCCAAAAATTTAGAGAACTTGTTGCAGATGAAAATTTTTTATCTGATGTTAATTTGCGATACATTTTTAAAACCATGTTATACAGCTAAAATAGCAAATTATGATTGCATAAGGAAAGATAGAGCATACGAAAGAGGAGGAGGATATACAACCTTAAGATATACAACATTACGAAACAATACGCGTCGAGAAATCAGAGTTTACAAGTGAACGATTTCTAAGGTTCCTAGAAGATGCTAATTGTGAGGATGGGTCGTTCTATAAAATTTATAGGGCACAAAACCCCGTAGCCAGACTTACATCTATACATGGCCCGCATGGACTGGTATATACAGATGAAGATAAGGTAGAAGTATTTGCAGATGCATTTGAACTGCAATTTTCACCAAACACTTCAAATGTTCCGGTCGAGAGAGTGCGTAGAACTATTAATGAATACTTTGATAACCCTCCACCTGAAACACAAACAGCTCTCACTGCAACAGATATTAATGAATTGTAAACCATAATAAAACATTTGAAAATCTGGAAAACATCTGGACATGACCTAATTTCAAATACGGCACTGAAAAATTTGCCCAATAATATCTTAGAATATATTGCCAACAATTTTACAGATTGCTGGAGCTCAAATATTTCCATCTAAGTGGAAAACAGCAATTGTTAAAATTATACCAAACCTGGCCAAGATTTGCACTTTCCAAGCAATTTGAGATCCATCTCGTTGCTTAGTAATTTTGGCTAGTTATTCGAGCACATGGTTATATTAGAACAATACCAAAACAAAACAATAAGAACTATGCTGAGAGCCAATTGGTCCATCAGGAATAGAAGTATAAGAAACGATACAGGAATGCCCACCATACACGCCTTTGCTCAAAAGCTGGCTAATAATCTCTTCCAAACTCTTGAAGAGTCAGAATACCCCAACATCTAAGGGAAATATCTACTTACCCAAAAGATCAGATATCAGCTTTTTCCCAGACCCAAAAATGTTTTGGTTATGAAAAGACCGCAGGTACCGGAATTGGGAAAAATGTATATAAACAAATATAAGCAACTATATTTAGTTTAAATATAGTTGAAACCTCTCGATATAGTTATAAATTCTCGATCAACTGCAAAATATCAAATTATTGTAGATAATATATATTTAACCGAATAATCATAATTAACCGCAATTAATAACATAATCGCATTTATTAATATGATACATAGTTGGGATGAACGACGCTTTGTTTGCGTCCAAGTAACGATAATCTGTGCAATGATAATTTAGATGAAGCGTTTTCCGCCATGTTAAGAAATCGGGGTTGATCTGTCTTTCTGAAATTGTGGTGAGGATAATCGACTAATTTTTTTCGATTTGATTGTGAGGGCAATCGACCTACACCAGTCGTAATAAGGATTCAATGGGAGTAAAACCAGCACCCGTCCCACAGATCTCATCCTCATCTATAGCACCTCCAGTAACTTGATAACGGCCGAGATTGACCGTCAAATCTGTAAAATGTGTGTTCTGAATCCCAATAATGAAAAGTATGTTCGCAAATGAGTGACAATACAGTCTAAACTCACGGGCCAACAAGTTTATAAGGGGGACCTCGTGAAAATGAGATTTAGTACTATGATATATTAGGGAGGTTGGTATGTGGATTGATGGGCAGGAAATTAGAGAGGCTTACAGAACACCACTTTACCCGGACGCCCATGGGGTGTAAGTCAGCGTTCATCAGTGAAGCAATTTAATGACGTCTGGGAGAATGATTGACGAACCACGCTCGATCAGGCCATCGGTGATTACCGATGATCTTGTGATCGCGTTAGATCACTTCATTCACACGTTGCATCAGCTTTTCTTAAACAATTTCACCCATTTACACGAACTTTGCAACAACATCTGGACCGCGCATTTCACAGTCGTAATAATGTATATAGGCCAGTGTTTCCTAAAGTAGGCAATATCGCCACCTTGTGGATGATGGAATGGTCCAAGGAGTTGATAGAAGCTACAAGTATAACATAGGATGCTATGGGCTTACTTGAGTCGGGGGGCGATGGAACATAATGTTTGGGAAACTATGATATAGGCAGTTGTCACGTTTTTAACAATCAGGAAACGAATATGGAACTTACCTTAAAGGCGGAGGGTCGCTCGATCATCTTGAAGAATTTCAGCCTGCGACCTAAGACGCGACCGACACGATTGGAATCGAGTTTGTTTGTTTGAAATAGGTACTAGAAAACAGATAAGATTGCCAAACACTCCTAAATGAAACAATTGCCAAACACTCCTCATGCGTTCCGATCTTCGAAACTAAAGTCTCGTTCGAAAACTCATCGTATATTTCATTATCATTATTATTACTACTACCAGAATAAAAGTTTTAATCAATTTAGTGATGTTTCATTTGATTGGCACAGTCGTGTAATCAAGTGAACTGTAAACCTCTCGGTAAATACCCGTAAATCAAGCCGTCGCAATTCTTCCGTTTCATCTCTGCCTAATATCTATTCAAATGTTGTGAATACATTTGCATAAAACGGAGATGAATCAAAAGCAAACGGCTATTCGGATGGAAGATAGCTGACAAAAATTCCGAGAGAACATGGGATGGGGTGGAAAAACACATCCGAACGTTACGCATTTTAAAAGAGACGCGATTCATTATTCAGGGACGCGATAAGTATCATGTATATATCCAAATAATGGTGAAGTCATTCTTGATAAGTTCCTTCTATGAATATGCATTTGCATAAACGCGTCTGTCGGTAGTGACTTCATTTGCATGTGTACGTGCCAGAAATTCTTGTTACTTCGGAATTCGAATCTCTCCAGGGAATGATGTGTTTAAAACTTGTCGATAGATTAATGGAATTCACCAACATGAATAGATTCACAAGATAATGTTTTATCCAAGTCAATATAACACTATGAAAATTCAATCAACTTTATCATATCCCCTTTTCTTATCGAAATTTCTCATTAAATCTAGGCAAATCTATTACCTGGCTGGCTTGTCCGAGGTATGTGAAAATATCGCCCGGGTATGTATTTTTTTTCTCGACCGCATGCCTGACGCGAGCATATAATATAAAAAAAAATTGAACGCTTTCATTTTTTTAATTTTTTTTCATCGACGATGATGCAAGTGGTCCCGACACACATGCGTGGATTTTCACAAAAATTTTCACTTTGGCAGCCATGATTTAAATGTGAAGTAAACGTATATTGTTTCTTGGCCCAAATGTCTGAAAAGGATAAAAATTCTGTGATTTTGGTTCTAAAATTGTAGAAAACATATTTGTGCACGTTTCTTTTCTACATAAAAATACTATACTCAGGAAAAAGTATCCATCACAAAAACATGAGATCTCTGCTGTCATCTATCCAATAAAAACTGAACTATCTATTAGAATTCTTCAAATTTGGCTGTTGATTTGGTATGAAGCAAAAAAATGAACAAAATGTGTTATGATATCATAAATTATTGGTTTTATGCTGCATATCAGTGTGAATTTTATGCGACAAAATACCGGTTAATATGTTTTTATTTATGCTGCTAAATAAGTTATTGTAACCAGTATTTTTAGCGTCTAAAATTTACACCGATAGCAGCCTAAAAAATTAAGAAAATATAGGTCATACCGCATGTTGTTCATTTTCATTCTTAAAATTGGCTTAAGACAAAAAAAACCCATTTTATTTTAAGAATCATAACAGATAGTTCTGTTATTATTTTCAATAGGT
Source organism: Pholcus phalangioides (assembly GCF_987345545.1). Taxonomy (NCBI): domain Eukaryota; kingdom Metazoa; phylum Arthropoda; class Arachnida; order Araneae; family Pholcidae; genus Pholcus; species Pholcus phalangioides. The sequence goes on from NW_028301628.1 coordinate 24,289,315, forward strand.
GGCAGCAGTGGGGTCAAAGATTAGCGTAGTTTCTCATATTTATAATAACAATGTATGAATATGAAACATAAATAATGTCTTAGAATTACAGTTAGGGTTTAGTTTACTTAGTTTAATTACTCGAGGGTTTAGTTAGAAATTTTCCACCCAATATTTTATTTTCCCCAATGATTTGATTCGCAAATCATTTCTCCTATTTATGCCGGTTCGCGAAATGCAATTTGCAATGTGGAAAAAAAAAAGATTAAAGAACACGTTATATTAAAACGTACAAAACCCAGGCTTTTAACACCAACAGATAATTTTATCCACTGCCTTACAATTAAGGGGAACACTATAATACCCCCTAAAATCGAATGTTTTCCAATTTTCTGCAATTAGCCCTCGGCTGACTGAAAAATGTTCTGCAATGTTAGAATTTTGTGCACAAAACAGTTATATATATTTTTGGCCCTCTGTTTTTATAATTTTTCTCAAGATTGTTCTGGGACGTACGTTGCAATTTTTGGTATGTTCTGCTTACTCAGCTTCGTATTGTTCGATCGAAACAACCCAGCAGGTTGAGAATAGGATGACCGCGCAAGAGCGTAGCAAACAGCTCCATTTTTCATATCGGACAGTAGGGTTCAAACAGTCCTGAAGGTAACAAGCACTGTTTTTAATTCGGCCATGTAGTTCAAGATAATGTGGTCTATTATAAAGCCAATATTTTTTTTCCATCAAAGATGGGTCTTATAGAGCAAATGTTAATTATGCATTCTCAAGATTCATTCAAGATGACTCTTACAGAGCGAAGAATAATTATTCATTCAAGATGACTCTTATAGAGTGAAGGATAATTTTATTCATTCAAGATTACTTTTATAGAGCGAAGAATAACAATTAACTGACTCTTATACAGCGAAAGATAATTATGCATTCAAGATGGCTCTTATAGAATATTTAAAGCGAGAGATAATTACCCATCCAAATTATCTCGTACAGACTCTGAAGGATAGTAATAATAATGATGACACTCACGGGGTAAATATTATTTTTACCAGATCTAAGATGGCTCTTATTGAGCAGATAGTCATTGGTGTGCATTCAAGATTGTAAGATCGCTCTTACAGAGCACAGAATTTTTTGTTTGCATTCAAGGAGGCTCTGATAGAGCAAAGGTTAATTGTGCATTCACAATGACCCTTACAGAGCAAAAATTTATTATGCATCGAAGATGGATGGCTCTTATAGAGCAGAAAGCTACTGGTATGCATTTAAATTTGCTCTCATAGACAAAAGTTTAATTAGCACGCATTCAAGATTGCTCTCATAGACAAAAGTTTAATTAGCACGCATTCAAGATTGCTCTTATAGGCAAAAGTTTAATTGGTATGCCTTCAAGAGTGTTCTTATAGAGAAAAAAATCTAATTCAAGACCGACTATCATAAATACAAATACGAACTCAAAGGCTCCAACATACTGTGGCCACAACATATATTTTTTTTTAATATATCTTTCAGGTTCAGTTCTAACCTTAGCCCAATGTTTAAAAAATATGCTCATAGATCCAGGATAAATTAAAAAAAACACTGAGTTTTATTACCCATTTGAGAGAAACTTTTTAAAACTAAGAGCAAAAAACGATAGCATGCACACCTGATCCGAAAAGTCTATTGCTGAAGATAATGGATGGTTTCGGTGATGCATGTATCCATTGCTAAAACTCTTAAACACAAATCGCTCCGGAGTCAAGAAATAAAATAAATAATCCATTTTGCTATACAGGAAAAAAAAAAATGGGCAGGGAAACGACTTCTTCCAGGTATTGTTCTCTGTAAACCATGTTATTTTCACTGATTTCTACGACTAATCGGTTATCGGAAAAACATTAGTCAAAATATTGGACTTCTATCAAATTTCCGGCAAACGGTTATAAATTTGGAAATTTTTTCTCTTGCTTATCCTCTCTTTCTCTTTCTAATACTTGTTTCTCTGAGAGCTTAATCCATTAGCTCCGAGAGCGAAAAAAATTGGTTCAATATTAACTTAGTTGAGGATTTATTTTAAAATATATTTCTATAAAAATTCAATGTTCTAGGAAGAAGTATGTGCTGTAAGTTCTAAGAGGTATCGAAAATTCGACAATCATATCGATCGATTCGATTCCTGCGTTCATAAAATTATGCGATATTTTTCTACCTTAGTTTTGGATGGTGATTAATATGTTTGCGTGATCACATATTTTGGACCCATTCGTCATTATTTTGTTTTTCAATTTCGAACTTTATGGACGTGCGTGTGTGAATTTGAATAATTACGTTAGTATGTGATGTTTTTGTTTTGATTTGTGTATATCGGTGTTTCCTAGAAAATTATACGTTTCTAGTACCTAGGAAAAATCTACATTAAACTTGCGTACACCTGCCTTCTTGCATATTGTACCTTAACTAACGTTTTTGTCTTAAAAATTTATATTTTGCTTTTATTTTTCTTTTGCCATTAATTCGATAATAAATAATTTTTTGAAGTTGATGTATGAAAGTTTGGGAAACTTAATTTATTCTAAGCCTATTTCCAATTTTAACAGAATTATTTGTTTTAATTTTAACATAATTTTAGATTCAATTCCGACATAATTTTTTACAATTTTAATTTATATTTAATATTTTTTGTTTTAATTTTTCAACATTATCTTTTAATTCAATTCCAACATTGGTTTTTAATTCAGTTTTAACATTTTTTTTAAATTTTAGGTTTTTTTTTCAATTTTAACATTACTTCCGGATTTAAATTCAACATTGTTTTTTTTTTCAATTTTAACAAAATTATTTGTTCCAATTTAAAAAATATGCATCAATAATATTCACAAATTAAAGGTATTTTGCACTTCTTTTAATACGCTTTTTACCTGATAGTATTTTTAGTTTATTTCATTAAATACAGTGTATATTTTAATTTTTAAATTCATAACAATATCATGACCTGCTATTTACATATTACCCATTGAACGTTTCACACATAAAATGTTGTGTTGTGAAATGGGAATTCGAATGTAATTTTTTTGAGAAAAAACTAAACATCTCTTAATGAGATTTTCTTTAAAAATAAAAATATTAGCCTACTAAAATAAAAATACTTATGTGAAATTAATTTTTCGAAAAAAAAATCGGAGTTCAATGTAAAATTTCAAAATGGATTAAACTGGATGAAATTTTTGGGGAAAAATTCATATCTTCGTGCAAATTTTTTTTTTCAAAACAAAATTTCATGGTATTTTTCGAAAAAAATTATATTTTTAATACCAATTTTTGATTTTTTTCCATATTTTTTTCTTCATATTGCCAAAAATATCTAAAATAAATAATGAATCGAAGGCAATAAAAAGTCATATCTTACACTTATCTACGTAACACTACACTTATCTACGTAACACTACACTTATATACACTTATCTACGTAACATACTTATATACACTTATCTACGTAACACACTTATATACACTTATCTACGTAACACACTTATATACGTAACACTACACTTATCTACATAACACTACACTTATCTACGTAACACTACACTTATGTACGTAACACTACACTTATCTACGTAACACTACACTTATGTACGTAACACACTTATATACACTTATGTACGTAACACACTTATATACACTTATGTACGTAACACACTTATATACACTTATGCACGTAACACACTTATATACACTTATGTACGTAACACACTTATATACACTTATGTACGTAACACACTTATATACACTTATCTACGTAACACACTTATATACACTTAGATACGAAACACACTTATATACACTTAGATACGAAACACACTTATATACACTTAGATACGAAACACACTTATATACACTTTTCTACGTAACACACTTATATACACTTATCTACGTAACACTACACTTATCTACGTAACACTACACTTATCTACGTAACACTACACTTATCTACGTAACACTACACTTATGTACGTAACACACTTATATACACTTATCTACGTAACACTACACTTATCTACGTAACACTACACTTATCTACGTAACACTACACTTATCTACGTAACACTACACTTATGTACGTAACACACTTATATACACTTATCTACGTAACACTACACTTATCTACGTAACACTACACTTATCTACGTAACACTACACTTATCTACGTAACACTACACTTATCTACGTAACACTACACTTATCTACGTAACACTACACTTATGTACGTAACACACTTATATACACTTATGTACGTAACACACTTATATACACTTAGATACGAAACACACTTATATACACTTTTCTACGTAACACACTTATATACACTTTTCTACGTAACACACTTATATACACTTATCTACGTAACACACTTATACACTTATCCTAGTGTACACTGATCTACGTAATACACAAATAATGTCAACCACTCATTAATACGAGTTACTAAAAGTACAAATACAAATACAAATACGACACCACAACAGGCAAATTGCCCAACGAGGTGGCTGACTTAAGAACATCATGGATCCCCGAGCCATTTTTTGGAGGCCCTACCTACTACACCACACATGCACCACCCCCCCCCCCGCGGAACCCCCCAACGAATCGGTACTTGCGGGAATGTGCGTGTACGTGTAGTGCAACCTGACGTAAAGTTTGTTTCTGTGTAATGCTTGTTATGTGTAGTGCTGTCATCTGCCCCCAGTTTTTCTAACTATGAGTGAAGTGTTATGGTTGAATGATTTACCGTTGTAGGACTGTTGCTCTCTGTGGCGAGACTTTTTAACGGGGAGATCGGCTCGCATTTGCGCCTTGAAGTTGGGAACCACAGAAAACCAACTTCAGCCGACCACCACTGTGGGGTTCGAACCCGGATTCTCGCATCACGAGTCCGGCACTATAACCACTCGACCACCACAGCAATATTAAATCAAAATCAAAAATACCGAAAAAAACTCATAAATTTCAAAATTTTTCTTTCCACAAAAAATTTCTTTAATTTTTTTTTCTCCAGAAAAACTCTTTTGAGGAAGTGTTTTGGAGAAATTCAAGGATATTCCGTATATTATAAACTGGTCACGAAACGCCAAAAACGAAATAAAAGAGGGAATCCTCTCAAGTGTCATCATCCTCTTTAGATAGGTTTTTTTTCCCCTGTATTCTTTTTTCTCATCCTCACGCAGTTGAGTGTATAAATCCGGATTGATTCTCTAACTGTTGAGCCAAAATGGCTCATGTGAGAAGCCTGACATAATACCACAGGAAAGACTTCTATAGGAGAGGATTCTAAAATAAAATAAAGAAAAATGAGAAAAAAAATACTACTTGGTGTATTTACTCGCACTTTCAAACAACACGCAGTACGATGTGCCAGATGATGCCTCTCTCTTACACTTTCCTAAGGTTTCCTTCTTCACCGCGATGTTTACTGGAACGAACAAAAGGCAAAAATAAAACTTTTATTTTCGGAATTGATCCCAATTTCACCGCTGGATAATTAATTGGGTAGCTTATTTTGAAAAAAATGAATATTTGCATTATTTTTCAACAGTTTTTGAGTGTTTGGAATGAGAGTCTATGGGATTATGCAACAGGTTTACTCAAATGAAGTTACTTCTATTAAAAATTATAATGTAAAATATGCATGCTCAATCCATAGTCCGCGGGCCGAATGTGACTCTCGGAGTCATCTGATGTAGCCCGCGACCTCAAACCCAATTTTGTAAAAATGAACTGAGCGACACATTTCCATATCATTTAGGTGACTCGCGGTGCAGTTCCACATCACTTAAGTGACCAGCCGCACATTTACACATCACTTAAATGATCTACGGTCATTTATAGATACTTTAATGAACCTGTGGTGCTGTTCCACATAACTTAAGTGTCACAGCAAATTTCCAGATCCCTTAAGTGACTCGCTGCACATTGAAAGGTCACCTAAGTGACTTGGGACGCATTGCTATTTCGATGAAGTGTTCCGCGACCCATTGCTATTTCGATGAAGTGCTCCGCGACCCATTGCTATTTCGATGAAGTGCTCCGCGACCCATTGCTATTTCGATGAAGTGCTCCGCGACCCATTGCTATTTCGATGAAGTGCTCCGCGACCCATTCCCAGATCACTTAAGTGGTTCGCGGCACATCCCATATCACTTAAGTGGTTCGCGGCACATCCCATATCACTTAAGTGGTTCGCGGCACATCCCATATCACTTAAGTGACTCGCGGCACATTTAAATGATTTTTGAGTCAACGCGGCAAATTTTTATTTTAATCAAGTAGCCCGTGGCACATTTACAGATAACTTAAGTAACCCGCGACACGTTTTCAATCAATGAAGTAGTCCGCACTCCATAAAAGGTTGAGCAGCTTTCATGTAAAGGGAGCATATCCACCGGATAGAACCTCTCGACAACGGCCTTTAATACAAAGGCCAAAAGGTAACAAATTTGTACCTAAAATTTTGTCCTCTAACGAGGTGTCCATTAATAAATAGTAAAATACATTGAGTTCCGTCGGCGTAATTCAAAGAAGTGTCCGTTAGTGGAGGTTCACTGACGGGAAATTCTGTAATAAAAAAAAAACCAAATAATAATAATTTTAATAATAATAATAATAATTTTAATAGCAATAATAATTTTAATAGCAATAATAATTTTAATAATAATAATAATTTTAATAATAATAATAACATTTTTTTCAATAGAATGATAGTGTTTCTTACGATAATGACGAGAGGGCAGTAAGAGTGCCTTCCTGGACTAGGTAAAACATTCTGAAATCAACAGGTGACGTAGAAATTTATAATTTTTCAGACTTGAAAAGCTCCAAGTTTAATTAAAAGGTAGCATTTCCAATTTAATTTTCTTTCAAAACGGAACATTTCCAAAATTCAAAAGAAGATAACACCTTTGAATGTTTATCAAGAAACATAATATAATTATAAATATTCTTATACCACATTACTTTATTTGCGGAATTTTCTAATTTTGTAAATTTTTATACTTCTATTGTAAATTTAGCAAAAGTGGAAAAGTTCCTTTTTTTGTGAAAATAAACTAATCGATTAATCTTTTTCTTGCGGTTTATATCAGAGGTGCACAACCTCCAGTACACGGGCCGCATCAGGCCCGCGAAAAGTGTTCTGGTAAGTGTAAAAACATCAATGTGCAAAACAAGATAAACGCCTAAGCTAGGGGTCTTCAACGCCTGGCCCGGCGGGCATAAAGTGGCCCACCGATACTTTTTAGGAAACAGCTGAAAAAAACTGAAAGATTTAATAATAGAAAAATAATTATGGAGTGCACAGAGTTCCATTAACGCTATGCATCTGAATAACACCAAGGCCGCCTTAACAAGTTTGGTTGGGAGGGGGTGCCCGAACACTTTTTGGAGACCTTAATTTCATTATCTTTAGACCAAAAAAGTCAGTGTAGAATGCTTCTAAACCCCCCTTAATTAAAGAAACTTCAGAATTTTTTGAAATAAATAATTTCAGAATTAGTGCCAGAAATTATTTCAGAATAATTGAAAAAAAAATACTTTCGAGAAATAATGAAAGCAATAATATCATAATTACTATTTTATTATTCAAACTAATTTCAGAATCAATTAAAGAATAATTTCAGTTCAATCAAATAGTTAATCAAAAAATAATTTCGGGATTAATGAAAGAAATGATTTTAGAAAATAAATTTATTCTGGTCTTCAATTATTTGGGGCCACCCTTTGAGCCCGTTGGCTCATCCGTTAGGACGTCGCATTGCATAAAGTCATTGTGGATGTGGATGGCATATTACAATTCTAAATATATGTACTGTATGGTTGTATAACACCCCCCCCCCCCCAAAGTTGGGAATGGCAGGGCTCCAACAGCTCCACCCGGGTGTTGAAACGATTTTAACTTTTTTTTTTATACTATTAATTCACTATAATGGAAAATCTGACCTGGCGGGAAACATGTACTTGGTGGCCCGTGAGCTTCGTGGGAAGTTCGAATTTGCCATAATAAGCAGCAGATACTAACGAACAAGCTGATTCTAAGCTTTATGTGCTGTTCTTTCCATCATTTTCAATTTCAAATATCTTAACGGATATTGCATTTAAAAACGTGGATTTTGTTTTGGGTGGGGAGCTCGGGATAAGCAGAGCTACAATTTGTTATAATTGGGTTTTTTTTGTACAGGGTGACCAAATAAAAAGTTATTGTTTATTTTGATATCTATACAATCCCTTTGCAATACGAATGACTTAACTGAGATCTGCATGTTATTTGGATACTTTTTCTGTTTGGAAGTGAGATTTTTAGGATCAACGTTTCGCGAGTTATTCCAGGATAAAGGGATTTTCCTGTGCACACCCAGTATAAGGACAATCGCAAGCGCGGTGTATAAACCAGGATTATAAATCGCCTCCCTAGTTGGAAATTTCTAGTTCTATATCTTCTTTGTTTTCTGAGCATTTTCCAAGTATTATTTATTCATTTGTCGTGCATTAAACGAGCGATAATTTTTGGCACGGTACCTGGCGATAGTTTTGGCGAAATCTTTATATAGGACTCAGCGCATTTACGTAGGAATTTTTCCCGGAAATCGGGAACAGCTGCTACTAATGAACATTTTTCTACGGAATTTATGGTCAATATTCTCAGACATTCAATGCCGCCGATATTCGTTTCACAGAAGACTAAGAATGGCCCTTTTCATGTGTAGGTATTTAATGAGGGGAAGAAAAAACAGGAGAAATTCCAGGAAACCTCGATTCAGGAGGAAAGTAATTGCTACTGATATTATATTCACATGTAGGAGGTTTATTCCAAGCAAATGGGAGACATCAAAATGGAGGAGAAATATGGAAAATATTGTTAAAATTCAAAAGAGAAAAACACTTTTCTCTTTTGATTCATTTATTACCATATATATACGCGAGATATTTATTTCACATACCTGAGAATTTGAATACGCCTATTATTTTTGTTGTGAAACTAGGTGCAATCAAATTTACAATAATATACAATTTACAATAAATATGCCATCAAATTTAGAATAAGAATTTGAAAATCTGTTATTGATCTGTTTCCGCTACTCTGTAGGTCAGCAATAAAATGAAGTCTGCTTTTGATTTTGGCATACATTGACCTAATCACTAGTCAATGGATATTTTCTTATCCGAAGGCGATATCATATTCCAGAATGACGATGGCAACATACACTACCAGAAATTACAAATACCACGCCTTGAACGAGTTGCGCTATGTGTTTGGAATTTTTACCGGAGATAGTAAACATGTTGATTACCCAAGTCCACGATCGGTATTCAATGTCAATGTCAATGAGCAAATGATCAAAAAATCAAAAGGAAATATACTTTTTATTTGAAGTTTTATAGAGAAATCATTCCATAACAAATCTACCTAAAAATTATAATCTATATATATAAAATTGATTTTCTGTGTGTGTGTCTGTGTGTGTGTATGTTCTCTATACAAATCTACAATTTTAGATCGATCGTCGCCAAATTTTGCATATATACCAAATGGGACCCGACTTGAACGATAGGCTACTTTAAAATTTCGTCAGCCCCAAATGGGCAAAAAACTGTCCGGCAACAATGGGTTTTGGGCCTCAACAATCACTTTCCGAACGTTTACTTTGGTTACCGTGGTTCCCTAGCAATGCGTTTCAGACGTGTATATGCCTTTACAACGGTTTGTCACTTCTTTAATCCTGTTAGTATATGTATAATAGTTTATGCCTTTATAATGGTTTGCCACATTTTCAATATACTCTCAGTAATGAGGCTTTTTGAATAGACGTCATAATCATCATCAGCATCGCTTTGAGAGTCAGGAAAAGGGTGATCCTCATAGAAATCAGTGCTAAAATTTTCGATTTTACTGTAGAAATGCGGAAATTAGTGGGATTTTCCGCCCCATCAATAATTTTAAAAATTGTATTGAATTCTCGATTTTTGAAATATTCAGTTCGCTTAGAGATATACGAAGCCCAGGAGATTAAATATGAAGTAATTAGCCAAACCTATACTTCTGAGTTGGATATTCGAGCAATATCATTGATTTCATTTATATCTTCTCAAGTATGAAAATTAATGTCTCCGTATTGTCTCTTTTGATATTTATTTGCATAAATTCATGTGGGTTAGGATATTTTAAAATTAGTTATGAACCCCCATAAAAGTGCATCGAAAAAATTCCACAGCTTTAACTAAGGATTTTTGGAAGCTGGAACAGAATAGATGGTTAACTTGAAGTCCAGGGGGGGGGGGATCGAAATACCTAGCGCCCCTTAAAAAAAGAAAAATATACATTCATTTCTACGTTTCTGTGTAAATCTATATCTGTTTATTTCATGAATCGCGCAGGTCGCCATATTGGTTAACTTGGACACGGTTTGTATGTCCCTCAAGAAAAAAAGAGGGAGATATCACGTGATCCAAAAAAGCCTCATTGATGAAAACCCGGGCAGCGCCGGGTATTATAGCTAGTAATAATATATAAATAAAATGAAAAATTCAGTTGCATGACCGACACACTCAGATTTTCTTCAAATTCGGTACACGCACAGGTGATCCTGAGATATGAAAATACCCAAATAAATTCTCTAATACCTTCGTCTGGTATTAGTGGAATTAATTTAAAACTTTGTGACAACACCATTTTTGACTAAACCATTTTTTCTTCAGTTTTTTCAATGGTTTATTATTATTATTTGGCCACAAAATTTAAATTCATGTAGTTCCACAAAAATGCGGTGCAGGTCGTTCAGAGCAATTGGGTATCTTAATACCTCGACATCATCTATACGTGTACCGAATGTGAAGAAAATCCGCGTCGGTCATGCAACTGACTTTTTCATTTTAGTTATTTATATACCGTCGGATCCCGTTATAACGAACTCCAAGAGACCTTAGAAATCACTTAGTTGTAACGAAATTTCGTTTTAAAGGAATTCCAGGTTATTTAAAAATGTCCCTATGTAAACTTATCCGGGGGATTCGAAAAGGGTTAGCGTTAAAACGAGATTTTCGCTATAACGGTATTCGTTAATAATAATACAGCTGGATTCGACTGTATTATTATTATTATTTTTTTTTTTTTTGGTAGATTTGTTATGGAATTATTTCTCTGTAAAACATGAAATAAAGCACATTTCCTTTTGTTTTAAAGTAAATAAAGATGTTTGATAGAGCACGAGTCATCATTCGGGTAATTGTTTCGTCATCCAACGAGTTCCCTCCTAAAGCCAATAGAATTTATTAGAGAGGAGTCACTTTAATCTTTCTGTAATCACAGAGAATATTAGCGAAACATGAATGGAAAACAGGCTCAAAACAAATTTGAGATATAGCATGACCTTATAAAATTAATGCTAGGATGAGAAACATGTGTTTAATTTTTGTTAAAGGTGATCCAAGTTGTACGATCATCTATATGTTACTTATAAGAACTGTGGTATTGTTCTGGTGCACTAATATTTGTTAGGAAGAAAAATATTTATTTTCACAGTTCCATACTCAAGTTTAAAAAGAAAGAGCGATTAATTCCAAACCAATCACCTTTAATTGTGATTAAATATCGGTTCCATATAAGGGCAATTGTGTACATATTTTACTGGAAATTTTACAGAAAGAGCAGTTTAAAGATTTTTTCTTTTGTATCTTTCCGTGTAGCTTTGCTTATTTTATAAAGTAAATACGGCTGTTATTTATTGAAATGGGAATTACAGTCGAATCCCATTATAACGAACGCCAAGAGACCGGAAGAATCACTTCGTTATAACGAAATTTCGTCATAAAGGAATTCCAGGTTAATTGTTCCAGGTTTCCATTGTTCCTATGTAAACTTATTTGGGGGATTGGAAAAGTGTTCGTTAAAGCGAGATTTTCGCTATAACGGTATTCGTTAAAACGGGATTCGACTGTATTGTCATATACCTTTGTGTAATGTAACGAAAGTACAGGCGTCCCCCGCTTTAAGCGATTAATTAATACCGCGTTTTATTAATTAATTAATTAATAAAATAATCGCGTAAGACTAAAGAAATGAATAAACATAGTAAATTTAGGGTGTATGAATGAATTTAATTAATACTTTTTAGTTCTGTCCTCAGTATTTTTGACAAATTCTATAGTGTGCGTTTGGATGTTTTTTCCCCGCTAAAGAGCCCGGTATGATAGGCTAAACCCTTTTTTAATGAAACAGTCGAGATTCTGGTGATGGGCAATATTATTTGTCTGTTTATAAAAACTTCAGTCCCATGAGAATTGCCGGAGAATTCTGAATATCCCTGGTAAATACGACAACTGTAGTTTCATTAGCTCAGTAGCATCTTTTTCTTCGATTCAAATTCTGATAGCATTGTCAATGTTATCCAAAGATATTGATTAGTCAGATCTGGTAAATTGGAATATTGGATTTTAAGCGTTTGCCCGTAAATTTGATTTTAAGCGTTTTCCCGTAAATTTGATTTTAAGCGTTTGCCCGTAAATTTGATTTTAAGCGTTTTTGTCCCCCATCTAAATCATAAAATCCAACGGATTTTGTCATTTTAACTACGTCATATCTTTATTTTTTTTTAATTTGCAAGCCCATTTCCAAGATTAACATCAAACTCCAGGTCAAATTTCACCGGTTGTAATTTCTAAAATCAACTCTTTAAAACTGCATTATTGCGAAATCGTGTAAAAAGCAAGGGCTACCTGTACGGAATTAATAGCATTATTCCAACATTGAAAAGAATTGGCATAGTGCCCTTAGTCTCTCCGGCATACAGATATATGAAGTCTGAAGCAATTTCAAAGGCCTTGAAGTTTTCGGAAATACTTCAATTCCGAATACATCCTTCATAACACAACACGATAGCCTAACATCATTAACATGTGCTTAGCAAAACATTTGAAAAAAAAATAGCTAAAAGGTTTCTAAAGTTCAACAAAAAACGATAGAGAACTTCTAAAAATCGCTATAATCATATATCTTTTTTTTTCCCTTGTGCTACTCCTAAACGTTTTTTCCTGTTTAACTCAATTTACCACGGGATACTCCCGGACTAACAGCAGAACAATGGCCAGAAAGGAAAAAAAAATCTCTAGCTTAACTAAATTTTCGTAGAAAAGACCAAATGCCTGATTGTTCTTTGATGGATATTTCCAGGACATTCTTTTATATCTTTTTTTCTAGGAAATGGTAGCGTACATTAAGGGAAAAAGTTTAGGACAAATTACGAAGAGGAAAATACCCTTCTATTGCACAACAGACTCTACTTTTTTCCTCTTTTTTCCAGGATTTTCCAGAACGTTCTGGAAATTCTATCTATCTAAATATATGTTTCTAGGGTCCCAGTATAGTTTTCATCTTATATTTCTCCCCCAAAAGATAACATAGACTGAACAAAAGTTTTTCCTTACCGATTCTAGACCATTTTGACAGCAACACGAGGATGACGTTACGTTCTCTAGAAATTCATCATTTACACAAGGCAGTTATAAAATGAGTCTACCCCCCATATCATAGTCTGAAAATTTATTTTGCAGTTAGCAACGTAGCTTGGTAAGTTGTTGTCGCCCACAACACATTCTGAGAAGACGTTGTTGCCAAACCAGAGTATTAAAAGTGGTTTTTTCGAAATCATTGTATCAGAAGTCGTTTTCTTTCCAAAACAGAAGTATTCCTATATTATAGTCTAAAAATTCGTTATTGGTAGCATAGTTGGAAGTCTTTGCCGCTTGCATAAACACAGTCTCAGGGACCGTTGTTGTTGGCTGCACAATTTGAAAAGTCGTTGTTGCTTAATCAAAGTTTGGAAATACATTTTGATTTCAAAAATTCATGTGAGCCACGTCGAAAATAAGGGAAGAACGGGACATTTCATAAAAAAAAAGTTGGGATGGCCAAAATTACGGGAATGCCCTGTAATATACGGTTCTTATGGTCACCCTGTATATATAATTTCTGGCCGGCGAAAGAGAGAAATACCGCATTTCTGGCCCGCGGACTGAAAAAGTTGTGCACTGCACACTGCTACACAGGGTGCTCTGTTAATGGAATGACAAACTTAGAGAGTTGTTAGCAGGCATCGAGAGGAACGAAAATTGCTATGGAACATGGTGTCGCAAACCACGCCGAGAGGGTGAAGATCGCGCAAAACGCATGCAGGCTTTGAGTCCAGAGACGGAAGGTGGATGTTAGTTGAACGCTGAATGCGTTCGTGGGTTCCCTCACCATATCTGACTTAAGCAGCACCGCGAAACGCATGCGCTGGGGTAGGATCACGCGCTGCGGACGACGCAAATTAGCGCTATGGCTGAAGTAAGCACGTCTAGCAGTTAGTTGTCTGTTTCAATGAGTATCGTGATGGCTGACTACACGAACGAAGAATAAGATGATATGCATCTCATTTACGGTCCAGCAGATGGCAGTGGGCGCTTAGCACAGCGGATGTACCAACGGCAATATCCGATGAGGCGTTGTCCGCACCATACTATCTTCACCAGGATCGATCGACTACCACGGGAGACGTTCGGGAATCGTTTTTACGTCGTTGTACACTGTGCACTGACGTCAGTGGCCGATACTACCAACAGTTCTTGTAATAATTAATCAAATAAATATTTTTGTAGTTATTATTGTACTTTTTGTCGTTCCAGCGTGACGTCGAAACCTGCATGCGTTTTTCGCGAGTTTCACCCTCTCAACGTGGTTTGCGACACCATGTTCCATTGCGATTCTTGTTCCTCTTGATGTCTATCTACTAACGACCCTCTTAGTTTGTCGGTCCATTAACAGAAGACCCTGTAGAATAATCTCAAGGTTTGTTTTCGTCCCTAACGTAGGTCTGAAAAGTCGTTTCAAACCCATATTGATCTGAGAAGCTGTTGTTGCCTATGATATAGTATAAGATACACAATTTGCTTTTGCCAGTATCCTAATCTAAAAAAATCTTTCTCGTCCATAGTATATTCCGAAAATTCGTTGTTTCCCATAATATAGTCTGAAAAAATCGTATATTTACTTTAGTATGTTTCACAAAAAATATTTTGTATTAAATGATTTTTTTATTCTTATCAATTCTCTAGAACATACTTTAGAAACAACATGAGGGTAACATTATTTTCTCAAGAGCTCCTAATTACATTTATAATTTTTCTTAGCTTCTTTCCCAGAGTGAAGTATAATCTTTTAATAGCCGGTATAATTGGCCCACCACGCCTGTAAGGAAGCCTCCCGGTAGGCTTAATGGGAATTTCTCCCGCTTCTCGTGGGTGGGGGATTTATTTTTAGGCCTGTATTTGCTTCAACACTTTTTGAAAAATGACTTTTAAGGGCTCTCCCACATCCCCCTTTTCTTCTTACCTTATTACTAAAGTTGTTTTTAATCGAATTTTTGTTATTTCTATCTCTCTCTCTCTTAAAATTCTTACTATAATTTTTAGTGATACTTGTACCATTTTACGCCGTCATTTTGCAGACACCGGGTGGAGTTGTTCTCTTTTTAACTAGTTCCGACTCCAGCGAAATATCATTTCAAGATGTTTCGGGAACCGAAATAATTATACATTAAGATATATGTAATTTTTTCCCCCTTGTTCATATGCGACATATTTCTGTATGTTATTTTAATGGTAGATTATTATGGAGGGATGCCAGAAGTGTTTTCCGTCCCGTTTCTCCACTTTCCTACATGGATAACATTCATTTAATAGGTCTTACCTTTCAAGAACATATCTCAAGAATTCTAAGAGATATCTAAGAAATAATATGGAATGCTCATGATTTCTCGATCTTATCCCTTCAATGCATTGTCAATTATAACTTTTTTAACGTCTATTAATTTATTTGCTTTACATATAAACCTAAAAATTTCATGATTTTGCATCATTGGAGGGTCATATAGCCTATATAATTGTGTTTCTGGGATATTCTAAGTGGACCGCAGGTGAAAATCAAAAATGGAAGTGGAGCCATGATGGGTGGTTAAGAATGCTCGTGCCCCCTCCCCACGATCAAAAATTTAGTTTTTAATGCAAAAAAATATTTTTTTTAATTTAAATTTCGGAAGAATATATTTTCTTCCTTTAATATATTTTATTCATTTATATGTTATTATAATCAATTTTTCTATTAATTTCAATGTTATTTGGAGGCTATGATCTCAAAATTTATCTTTAATAAATTCATTTCGACCCACCCTCTAAGCCATATATATAATGATAAATCGCATAAAGGCCCTTAACTCGCGGACCAAATATAGCCCTGAGGGTTATCTGATGCGGCCTGCCCTCCTCAAACCGAATTTTGTAAAAATTAACTAAGCGGCACATTCAAAGATCACTTAAGTAACCCGCGACATTGTTCCAGAACACTTAAGCGATCCGTGACACATTGAGAGATCCCTTGAGTGACATGTGACGTAGTTTTAGAGCACTTAATTCGCCCACGGTGCGGTTGTACATCACTCAAGTTATCCGTGGCACATTCTCAGATTATTTAAGTGATCCACGGCATATAATTACGGATCACTTTAATGATGCGTGGCACAGTTCCAGAGCACTTAAGTGGTCCGCACACATTTCTAGATCAATTGGATCCGCGAAGCATTTAGAGATCACTAAAGTAGCTCTGTTGGGCATTTATCAATAGGGGAAATGTTACTTCAAGTGCCCACAAACTATCGAAAAATTGTTCTCGTTTTTGGCGCACCGAGTAAGATGCCATTAAAAATATTTCATATTTTCATAAAGGGTGGTTGATAACGTAAGCCTTTGCTCCTCTCCAAGGACTGGGCTGCCTCGAGTTAAGGCACCGGAATTCCTAGTGCAATGGCTGATTTCAGAATCTGGGAAATTGGAGGATTCCTTGACCTTTGAAAACGGTAAAACATTTTTAGACCCTTTAAGATAACGGCCAGAATGTCAGAAATTCTCAACCAAGTTGTCCCTGTATTTTACTTACGTATTACAAATGATACATCGAAAAAGCCACAGGTGAGATGAAATTCAGATTTTTTTTTTAATCTCAATCCCAAAGTCAAGATAGAAAAGTTTAGGAATTTCTTGTCAATACGTATTTACGACAGATGTACAAATTTTTCTCCGAGTTGTTCATATTCATATTTTTGAACACCATTATTCATTTAAGAAAAAGTCAAATTATAATTACATTTAATATTAGCTTCCAGAACGGTCTGGTCACTTATATAACACACTCTCACATATCCTTCATAATATAAACGAATCAGGAGCTGATACGTATATTACAATTCCCAAGAAAACAAGATCATAATTACTGTAATTGGACGGAAATGCATTTTTTCTTTACAGTGAAACGCCCATTTTTTTCTATCATTTACGACATCTGTCGGACATTTTTTCAGGGGTGAGGGGGCTTCCGATATTCTCTTAAATACATATTCCATTTATTTTTATAGTTGTAAATCATATCACCCTCTAATAAATAAGGATGCATCTGTCTTTCTGGGATGTTCCCCATAAAGTGGTTTTTTTTTTCGTATTTAGGGAAGAAATATCCTCTTATACTTGTGGAAATTGCGGACGGGACCCACCGATCCTACCTCCCCCCCCCCCCCCACTCGTGAACTTCCCAGGGTCCTGATGACTATGATTATGATGATGATGCAGCTTCATCGACGACCTTCATCATCTATAGCGGTTCATTCGTCAGAAACGTTCCCCGAATCTCTCCCCCCCCCCCATCATGTTGTTGTTCGGAGTAGAGGGTCCCGGGGTCTCCCCCGTTAATTCATGTCTGTACAAGGCAAAGCAATTGGCTTCTGAGAGGAAGAGAGAGACGGAGATAATAACTATGATCGGCGTCAAGCTTTCTGCGAGTTCCTACTTCTTATTCTTCTTTAGGCTCACAGGGTGTAGGCCAAAAGGGCCCCCATATCTACCATCATACATATTCTTCGTACAAGATTAATTCATTCACGAGGGGAAAGATTTAGGAACCAACTTCACTGGTTTCTATGACTTGGGCAATAAATGAAGGAATCGTTGCGATATTTCTACTAAATGCGGTTTAAAATAATTACACGGGAGAGATTTGCATTTTCCGATCTCAGAAAGAAACGTTAGAATTGGCAGTTGAAATCAGGCAGTTACGTGAACAGGACTCAAAATTAATGGTGGACTTCTCACGGATGAATCACAGTATGTTTTATGGACTGATTATAATGATAATTGATCTTTTCATACGTTACATTCATGGTTCTCATATTGGTGTCACAATCAGTGCCGTTTTAACGCATGGAGTGATCGTTAATCAGGGGTTCAAAATGCATAGGTTTACTACACAATGGGAAATTAATATTTGACCGTATAAGAGGGGTGACCTCATCTGAGGGGTGTCCGTTAAGAGGGGTTTTACTGTGTTTTTATAGCTAGGAAACCTCCCACAACCGAGAAAAATTACATTGACCGAGGGCCTATGATGCCGTAAAAATGGCCTATTTGAGGTGCTTGGAAGAGCTGCACAAATCTATTTTCCGGTATGCCCGGAGCATGTAAAAATCTTTTTTTCCCCATCGATGGTGATGTAAATGTTCCTACACATGCATGAAATTTAAAAAAAAAAGCTTTCTTTGCAGATATGATGTAATTGTGTAGTCAACGTACTTTGATACATTTTCACTGTCCGTTCAAAATTCGTGTTTAAAATAATATATTTTAAAAAAAGGCCGGGCGGCCAAAATTACGCGAATGTCCCGTGTAATACGGGTCATATATATGGTCACTCTATATATACTACTTTCTGGTCCGCGACTAAAAAGGTGGTGCACGCTAAGAGGGGTTTGTACTAGCACGAGCATGCACTATGGGTTCGCTATGCATGGTGGTCATGATCAATAATACGTATTACCACATGCAAAATCGTTGGAATCTAAGGCTTATATTGCTGTCTACGAGACCAATATATATAGCAATAGACCATATAGAGCAATATTTTTTATGGACATCAGACTAAATCGGATCACATTTCAATGCAAAATGAAAAATGGAAAGTCACAGGATCTTCACTTCTGAATTACATACTGAGGTGTTTAAACTTTGAATAAACTATTGTTTATTAATCAATATTATAGTCAGCCACTTCTCTGAGTGTACTCTTAGAATCTATTTTTATTATAGGTAGATTGCCCAGAATTCTACTTGATTTCGGGAATTGTGCGAATGAATCGCGCCAATACAATCATAGGAACCCAAAAGTAGAGTCTATGTATGTGTATATTTGAGGGAGAGATTTTTATTATACGGGGTCCACAGAGCTATATCGAGAACTTTTACTGGTAGAGGAAAACCGAAACAAGAAGCGATATCTGCGATGAGAAAGATCAGGGGGAGAATTTTTATGTCCGGGAAAATTTTTATGGCTTCCCGGGTTGTTATTTTAAGACTTATATGTCTGTGTATCGTTTGTTTTTTTTTTGTTGTTGCTTTTTTTCGGGCCGAGAATCCACCGAATAAAATGTTTCTCGAGTTTTCTCACTCTTAAGTAAATTTTCTCAAGCTCGTATCTCATTCTGTACGTGTACAAGAAATAAATAACTTACCAGAAGAAAATTCTTATTTTTACGGATACAAAATCCGGTACGATATGTACGTATACGTTGCGTTTTCCGATTGAAGCGGCCAATTAGGGGTCATAAGTATTACGTCAGCATCGATGGTGGGGGAGTTCCGATTTGCTGGCTAGGGGGGGGGGGAGGGGAGTTTGGATGATGCTTACGTCATCAACCACCCTTTATGAAAATATGAAATATTTTTAATGACATCTTATTCCTTGCGCCAAAAACGGAAAAAAAAACGTTTCGATAGTTATTGGGCACCTGAACTAACATTCAAGCCACTTTAATGGTCTCTAAATGTTTCACGGATCCTTCAAGTGCTCTGGAAATGTTTCCGGGCCGCTTAAGTGCTCTGAAACTGTGCCACGCATCACTCGAGTGGTCCGTAATTATGCCACGGATCACTTAAGTAATCTGTGAATGGTCCGCGGGTAACTTGAGTGATGTAGAACCGCACTGGGGGCCGCGTAAGTGCTCTAAAACTGTGTCACATGTCACTCAAGGGATCTCTAAATTTGTCACGGATCGTACAATTGTTCTGGAACTGTGTCGCGGGTTACTTAAGTGATATTTCAATGTGAAAGTGATCTTTGAGGCCTACTTCAGTGATCTGAAAATGTGCCACGGGCCACTTAAATGCTCTGGAATTGTGCCACGGGTTATTTAAGCGATTTGTAAATGTGCCGCTTAGTTCATTTTTTGCAAAATTAGGTTTGCGGGGGTGCAAGCCACATCAGATAGCCTTCAAGGCCACATTTGATCTGCGGGTCAAGGGTATACCATATATGGCTTAAAGGGTGGGTCGCAATGAATTTCTTAATGAGAATTTCTGAGTTCTTACCCTTCAAATAGCATTAAAATGAACAAAAATCGATTATAATAGCATATAAATGTATTCTTTCAAAATTTTAATTTTTTTAAAAAATATTTTTTGCATTCAAAAAAAAAATTTTCTTAATTGAGGGAGGAGAATCTATGAAATTTTTAGAAGTTACAAATATAGTCATACCTTGACAAACAAACATAATTCGTTCCGACATCACCTTCGTTAGCCGAAATGCGATTTTCCATAGGTTTCAATCATTTAATTCGTTCCCTGTTTTACTTAAAATTTGAAGATCAGTTTTACAAAACTCTACAGAAGCACTGTAAAAGAAACTGAAACTGACTAAAATCTGAAATGAACAGCTTCATAATTAGATGAAGGGGGAATTTATAGGAAGTTGGGATATATGAAGGCGTTTTTTTTTTATTTTACACTAGTACAATTGCAAACAATCCAGTCGGGATCGTAGCTGCCCTTTTAAGTGACGTCGTCAGCTCATTTCTGTGTCTCACATATGCAGATGGAAAAGATAATGTCCTAAAATCTCCAGACCGTTCAGTTTGACGTTGTGTCTTGCACGAAAAGAATTGCAATGAAAACGTTAAGTCTATGCGTTTTCCAATGCATTTTTCACTTTGCTTAATCACTTATTTTACACGAAATGGATCAAAAGCTTTTTGGAAGAGAAATAGAAGCACATATACAGAGAGAGATTCGGAATAAATGAATTATTCGGCTAGAGTGACAGAGTAATTCTGATGATGATTTTGTGAAAATTAAGTTCACAACGCTGCTATGTTATGTGATCGCGTTCATCCATGTCAACAAAAATGATCGGTACAAATACAGTGATAACTCTTCTAGCGAATATATAATTCGTTCCTGAATCACGTTCATTTCCCGAAACGGGATTTCCCATACGTTTCTATAGAAAATCGTTTATTTCTTTCCAGATATCGCAGGCCCAAAATTTAAAGATAAGTTTTTTAAAACACCAAAGGAGAGTTATAAAGACAAAAAAGTGAAGGAAGGCTAAATTGTGAACGACTTCAAAATTGTATAAATGAAAATTTACAGGAAGATGAGTTATTGAATATCTTTCTATTTTACACTATGTACACTTGTACCGTCTTTAATAGACTAAAGCTGGTGTTTACAGAACCAAGCCGAGCACATTTGGATTCGGTCAGCTCATTACTGTCTGATACATGCAGATCTAAAAGATAAGCTCCTAGAATGTTCAGACGGTACAGTTTGGCACTAAAAGTCATGCAATGAACGAACTCTCGTACCACGAAAACATGTTGTTTTTTTATGCATTTTCTATTTTAGCTGGATCTTTCATTTTATACATGAAATTATCCAATAGCTTCCAGAAAGAGAAGTGGGGGGTACACCTGGAAAAAAGTTTCCGGGGGGCATGCGTTGTTTTTTTTCATATTCTTAGGGCAACAGTAATTCTGCAAATGATAATTGACGCAAATACTCAGCTCACGACGCGGCCGTTTTATGTTCGCGCATATCAACGAAAATGTATTCGTGAGTCGCAGCGAAAAAATCACTGAAAAAAAAAAAATCTTCGTTAGCCAAAAAATTCGTAAGCCAAGATTTCACTGTACAGCAGAGGTCCCCAACTGGGCAATAAAAAGAATTAAAACTACGTTGAAGAAACCAGAATAAAACCAAAACCTTAAAGATATTTAATTAAATTTAACGCGCAAAAGAAAAAAAAAATACAGCTGCAACGTTGGTACACTAAAGTGGCAATAATGTTATGATTTGGCAAGAATTATACGTGTGCTGACATCTTGCGATTGGAGTATGAAACGTTGTTTTAGTCACATTTACTAGTGCTGGATAGGATGCCCTACTGTTCGAGAGCATTTTCGATGTTGGATGGATGTAGTTTTTGATTCTCTGGGATGTAAAGCGCGGCGTGTCAGATTTTTCGATGTTCAATGTAGTTTCTGTTGATATAAATGGGGGTCCACAGGATTGTGGGAATATCCACTACACACTATATTAGATTCATTGTGAGTGAAATTGAGAATGTCACGAGTAACAATAATGTCATGTGTTTCAATTTAGCGATGTCATTAGTCCATAGTTTGATATTGAATACCCATAGACATAACTTCCACGGTACAGTTACTCTTCAAAAAAAAAAAAGAATTCGAAGGTTGTTCGAGTAAGAAAACATGGGTTCCACTTCCACCATTATCAGTCGATCAGTTCGTTAACTATATAACATCCATTTTTTTTTTACTCCCCTAAGAAAGATGAAAGAAAACACGTTTAAATGATTGAACTGTCTGGAAACGGAAAAGTAAAAAAAAAATGGCAGAGAAACATCTCGTATTCCACAGTTACGATCAGATACTACACTCGACAGCTGACATGGAGATATTTCAACAGTTTGTTAATCGCTTTAATCTAACCCTCCCCCCCCCCTACCCTCCAGCTGCGGCGGATAGAGGGATGGATACTTACTCACTCTTGCGTATATTGCGTACGCATGGCAAACAGACATTGCAGGATTCAAAGCCCACAAAAAAAATATATATAAGTTGAGAAAGACTGAATTCTTGACCTCTAAGTTCCTCTCGTAATAAGAGGAGATATCTCTATGCTGGAGAGGACGGAGACATTCCCTGAGAGCGATAGATTTGATAAAAACTGATGCCTTGTCTGGTTGATTATGGATACGTAGGACTGTGTTGAGTGACAAGGACCCTCTGGAACGAAAACAACAACAGCAAAAAGATAAAATCTGAAACCTTGCCAATGTAATGAAAGATTTCCCTTCCCCCCATTGTAATATCCATCTTCCATGATCATAAGACGATCCGTTATTTTTTAGCGTGGGTATCCTAACATCAGAAGTGTCACAACCAAAATGTTGACTATTCGCTTATATAAAAACTGCAATAACTACTAAACATAGAAATGGCAATAATAGATCTAAGTAACTATCTAATCAATGGGTTCAATAATAATAAATATTCCATAATTATGTTCCTAGATTTAAAAAGAGCAATTGATTTCATTAATCAGGAAATATTAACAAGTAAACTATTCTCAATAGGAATCAAGGGAAACATGTTTAAATGGTTTAAGTCATACTTTAATAAAAGACAACTGCAATTTGGACACCTTCCGATGATGGCAATTTCTAGCGTGGGGAAACGTTATAAAGAAGGTGAACTCGTAACGACGATGGCTCTTTGCTCCGAGACAAGTTTCTGATAAGGACATACCGAGTTTGATATCCGGTACGTCTTTGTCAGAAACTTTCCTGACGTGGGGGGGGGGGGGTACAACAGAAACGATGACATGACATAAGAGGGGTTTCTTTTCCCATGCTCTTAAATTACCACACATCACGATATCTCACTTCAATTTGCCTCGGTTCAATCAAAATTATTTATGCACCAAATCGATTGCTAAAAGTCAAATCAATGATTGTAATCAAAACATTCATGGCTTTTTCACCTCCAACACATCAACACATTTTTTGTTGAAAGTCAGATGTTGTTCTCTACTAAATTCTACACACAATTTTGTAAATGTCTGAAAAATAGCTTGTTGAGGAGAAGAAATAGAAGATTCGAGGAATAAAGATGGAATCTTAAACCTATTTCCTTCGCTTGAAACTCACTGTCAGATGGGGTAAGAATTGTCAAAATTTTTCATATATTTTGCTGTTTTATCTATGTTCTTCTACTCGGACCACCGTAGTTGTGTGGCATTGTTGTAAAGGCCCAATATATGTGATAATCTTTAAGAATTCCTAATTTCAAGGAATACCTGTGTATATGAAATTAGAAATTCCCGATGAGATAATACTCCTTGGGGTGAGAATTATCTTGTCAAAACGTCATAGTAAATCACATATTTTTGAGAAGGAGTAGACGGAGTTTCGAACTTCAAAAATCATGTATGTACAGTCGGTGAGCTTAATCGGATATCAACGATTCCGGCACACAATATCTGATTAAGCGGAGTATTCGATTATGCGGAAAACAATTCTATTGCCATTTTACAACGTTAGTATAGTTTTATATTGAAAGCTGATGATGTGCAGGACCTATATTAATAAAGCTTCTCGAATAAATCAGACATCAAAAATGAAATGTAAATTACCACGTTGGGAATCACTGCTTTAGCATTATTTGTAAATGTGTTGGTATACATTTAAGCAAGCATCAAAGACCATAAAAATAACCATAAAAAGACCATAAAAAAAAAAAAATTTTATGAAAAAATTCATAAAAAATGAATGTTTTTCTGCGATTATTTCAACGCAGAATTTGAATAATTTGAATTTTCCTCAAAACTGACAATTCTCACCTCTTGGACGAATTTCACTTCGTTTGACGGTACGAAAATACTCAGAACTTACAGGACGACCTTCATAATACCATTGATAAGCTATTTTACAGTAGTTTTTCCTGGTAATGTTTAGCACTTCATATGGAAACTTTTTTCCTAATTTTCGTGAAAAACATTTTCTTGGGGTTTCTGGAAATTTTCTGTTCCTATTCCCATTCCCCCCACCCTCCCCATTCTCTCTGGTAGATTTCCTCTTTCAACTCCTTATCCTTGTATTTATAATGGGGAAGATATCCTTTTACTTCATCACGTATTTTAGCTTCCCCTTTGGGAATTTATCCCTTTCAGAGGCTTTTTTCCCCCACTCGGGCGTATATGTCGACATGTTACACATGGTTTAGGAAAAGAGTGAGAAAACAAGTAGAGAAAAAAAAGTATTGATTGACATTTTGTTGGCAGGTGGAAGAGCCAAACATTGTTGGTGTCGCTTTTAATTTCTGATGGTGTCTGTCGATCCACCTTATCCCGTTCCTCATTCTTATAATGGGGGATGGGGGGGACTTGAGTCTTTTTCATGCTTTTCAATGAGTACTTGATGTGTGTTACGGTAGGTAAGGGAGTTTACCTAATTTTGGGGGGATTTCGAAGATAAAACAGTGTGTGTGTGTGTTTAGATGAGAGAATAACGCATGCCTTGTTATATGTATATCCTACATAAAATATTCATACATTTCTTTTCTATACCTTCTCCGTAGGATTTTTTTGCTCATTGTTGGACAGCATGAATTTAGAAATTGGTTCTACATGGAAAGTGAGTTGAATTGCAAGGGTGGTCATGAAAGAAATCAGAAAGTATTCCATGTTAGCATTCCTTAAAAAAATGTAAATTAAACATTTTATGCAAATTACCATATTTTTCAGCCTATCGCAGTGTTTACGTTTATAAAACAATTTCAGAGGCTAGTAGCGCGCTTATACTGATGCAGCAAAGTAAAATAATATCGCTTGTGGATTAAATACTGATTTGTTGTAATGCATTTGTCTAATACAATATGTGGAAATACATTTTATGCAGGAAACATATGGCAGATGCTCTGACAAATATTACTTGATTTTTTTATTTTTTATTTTTTGACAATGCGGCTTTTACACTCATTTATTAAAAAGAATGCACTATTTTATGAATATTAAATGTTCTATGTGCAAACCGTTGAGGTTATTTGACGGCTAATCGATGCTATAATCCAAATCCATCTTTATACAGTGGAGTATTCTAATCAGCACCAGAGTGCCATCTAAACACATGAATCTATCTCACATTAGAGAAAGTGAATACTTTCAAGATTAAATGTGTAAATTGTTAAGCAGAAATTCCTAGTCCAGTGTAGGGTGCCTTAGAAATATAACTTTGCACGGTGGGGGGGAGGCCCATGCTGCTCTTGAAACGACTCTGTTTCAGCACTCGCCATAGCTATGATACTGTGATTCCGGGTGTACGCAAAAGTAATAGTTATTATTCAAATTGGGAAGCCTGACAGGGAATGATAACAAAACTTAAAAAACAACGTTAACAGAAAACCATTTATGCCGGGATGACAATCTGTCTGTGTAAGGGATACGCCGCCCATCAGATATGATTACGACAGTCACAGTCTGGTCACCAGTAAGTTCGGATGAGTTACCACCCAGAACATTTTTTCGATTTGGGCTATGTGAAGGAGAACGTTATTTTCTCCATACGAGGCTCTCTGAGACTCTTCATACTTCTTGTAAAGTTAACTGGCCCCGGACACGGGATCGCAGCAGCTAGACTAAGCGATGATTTTACTCTCCACTGTTTTTATAACTGGATTGTAGCATTTATCCCCTACCTAGTGACCAAGGGTTTAAATACAGAAATTTGTCATTTACTTCAAAAAAAAACCCCGGAAAAATGCTTACATTAAACTCACGTAACTATCGGCAATTACCAATTGCGTTTACGACTTCTATAAATTTTCAAAGAACTTGTGCCTTATTAGAACTAAGTAATCGGTAGACAGTGACAGGGATAACGTTGAACAAGATATCCTCCTACCTGATAATTCATTCTCGAGTATAGATAGATCACAGTGGTATAATATCATTAATTATGCAATGATCTGCAATGGCAACAAGCGATCACTCGCCCGTTACCATTAATTTGTCAGAGTTATGTTACTTGCAACATCGTTGACATTCGAATTGTCCGTGATTCAACTTGCACTCTGGAGTTACTGATCACCAATCATTCAACACGTTCGATACGACATCTGTTATCGCTGAAGATAGATGGTAGCCAGGATCATTTTGTTGTTACAGTCGAACCCCGTTTTAACGAATGCCATTATAGCGAAAAAATCTCGTTTTTAGCGAGCACTTTTCTAATCCCCCAGATAAGCTTACATGAGAACAATGCAAAAAACCTGAAATGCCTTTATAACGAAGTGATTTTTCCGGTCTCTTGGAGTTCGTTTTAACGGGATTCGATTGTATTTGTCAATGACTTTTTTTTTTGAGATGATGATTTAATGTTCACCGCCAATATAATTTGACAGTTATTAATATTCGCTAGAGATGGGAACAATCACGCTTGTAAATCATACGATAATCAGATCTGTTGTCATATGAATGCCGATCTAACTCTAAGGGATTGTGACAGATTTTTGACACCGTCATTTCTGTCGCTTACGTGATTTTAGCTCATTGCCCCGGAGGCCGTGGTGGTGCCAGAGAAAATTCTGAAATACAAGGAGCAGAAAAAAGAATTATAATAGGGGGTTCCTTTGTCATGGGATCTAAATCACCCCTAATCATATATATGTGTATTAATGTTTACAATATGCATTCAAATATGCAACGTATAACGTATAACATAGGCGTACGCAGAATTTTCTCAAGGAGGGGGGTTTCAATTTTTTTTCTTCACGGGGGGGGGGGGGCTTACGTTTTTTCCTGCAAAATAACACTATAATATAGGCTTGGGGGGTCACCCCCCCCCCCGACCTTGCATATGCCAATGACATATAAGTATAAACATATGACCTATATACACACAGATGTGAGAAACTGAAAAAAGAAAAAAAAATCGGAGGGCCCACGCGCGTGCGATCTAAAGGACTCCGAGTCATGTTCATTCATATGCAATTTCAAAAAACCATGTGTGAGGTTAGGGGTCATTCAAGTATTACGTGGGCATCGATGGGGGGTTTTGGATTTGATAACTTGGGGGAGAAGGGGGTTTTGGATAATGCTTACGTCATCAACCACCCTTTAAGAAAATATGAAATATTTTTAATGGCATCCTAGTCGTTGCGCCAAAAACGAGAAAAACCTTTCGATAGAGTGTTTGGCATCAAGTTACACCCCCCCCCCCCACCATTGATAAGTGTCCTACAGTGCCACTTAAGTGATCTATAAATATTTCACGAATCCAAGTGATCTCTAAATGTTTCACGGATCCAAGTGATCTCTAAATGTGTCCGGGCCGCTAAGTGCTCTGTAACTGTGCCACGCATCACTCAAGTGATCCATAACTATATGCCACGGATCACTTAAATAATCTGAGAATGTGCCACAGGCCGCTTAAATACTATGGAATTGTACCATGGAACACTTAAGCGATCTGTAAATGTGCCGCTTAGTTCATTTTTACTTTTCATTTTTGTTAGGTTTGAGGAGGGCAGGCAGCAGCAGATAACCCCCAGGGCCATATTTGTCCGTGGGCAAAGGGCGTTTATGCGATTTACTAGTATATGGCTTAGAGGGTGGTCGCAATGAATTTATTAAAGATACATTTTGAGTTCATAGCCTTCAAATAACATTGAAATTAACAAAACATTGATGATAATAACAGAAAAAGGTATTTTCTTCCGAAATTTAAATTAAAAAAAATATTTTTGTGCATTCAAGAAAATTTTGATCGTCGGTGGAGGGGGGGGGGGCATCCAATATGCGTTACGATTCAGAGGGGCAGAGCTGATGACGAAATTTTGCTGACAGGGAGGGGGTCAAAAATGGTTAAAAATTTGCTTACTTAATACTTGAACGGCTTCTTAGACAAATACGTGAAAAGGCAGGCTATGGAAGGAAGATTAGGGCACCTTTCCTAGGGAGGCGCGGTAGCCCTCCCCTTTACTACAAGGCTCTAAACAGAAATTTTCCGGCAAAAAGCCTATTTAAATATAATGGGTTTCGAATTCTTCTTGTAGAACAGTCACCCTCAGATACGAGCACCATTTTTCATCATTCGTTCCATTGAACTAAAACCCCTGTACGGACACCAATAGTTGAAAACAATTTTAGTCCAAATAATTCTCACTAGACGATAGCACAAGTCACCGTATTTGGTCCACTTTACGGCTACTTTTGAATATATTCGCATATTTTACACATTATTCCACGCTTTTTAATATGGCCTGTTCTCAATCAGTAAGAGAAAAAATTGATCTTATCAAATTCGTTGATTTTTATGACGGAATGGGTGGAAGATTAGAAATTAGCAATGTCAGAGTGATCTGAAGAAGACCATATGGAAAAAGTAGAGTGTGAGGAGAGCACAAAAGCAGTGTAGGAAGTATTCGGTTTTGAATGACTATTGGACGGTTCAATAACGTGTTTGAAGTACTGTATTGGACGGATTGAATACATTTTCCTCTAAATACAATGACAGAAAATTCTTGAATTTAGTCTCGAAGCTTAAAATACATTTTGAAGAAGTTAGAAATCTCACCCACGTAACATCGATTTTGACCAGTTTTTTTTTTTTTTTTTTAAAAGATGTAAGTGTTCAGTATTGCAAACTCAGTTAAATAACGTGATCTTCACGGATTCTCAAGACATTCGTACGATCTGTCCTGTCGAATTTGTTAGTGTTAAACTTCTTAGAATAATATTTTTTTGTAATTTTAATTGCTCATCATTGCAATATAAGGCTGCACTTTCATGACTTTA
The DNA here is from genome assembly GCF_987345545.1 of Pholcus phalangioides. Taxonomy (NCBI): domain Eukaryota; kingdom Metazoa; phylum Arthropoda; class Arachnida; order Araneae; family Pholcidae; genus Pholcus; species Pholcus phalangioides. The sequence goes on from NW_028301628.1 coordinate 24,319,063, forward strand.
AACGTATCTTATATTGTCTCAGAATATCGTTAATTTTTCAAATAATGAACCATTTCAGTTTTTGTTATTACTGTATCTTACAGTTTCAATGGAATCCCCTCAGAATACGATCATCGCTCTTTTATAGACAATTTTTTTCCCCCGTGAGTGTTTAGAAAAAAAGAAGAGAAGTTTTACTGTAATAACGCAATACAAAATACATCGACTCATAATATAGGTATATAGACAACGAAAAAATATGCAGAAAAAACAACACAAATATATAAGTAGAAACACAACAAAAATACATATAAATGCAAATGTATTCATAACACAACAATTCGTTTATCGGCGTCTTACTTCCTTCTGCATTGCGCTTGTACTGGACGTCTCTTACAATTATACAAAGGTTTTTAACAGCTGGCTGGAAGAGAGGCTTTGGAAAGAGAGAAAAAATCCAACTGCCTCTACGGGAAATCGAACCCACGTCCTTCCACTTTCCGGGTGAACGCCCTAGACCACTAGACTACAGAGGCTATCAGGAGATTCTTACAATTACATCCAACAGTAGGCAGCCAGAATCAAGGTTGAACATTTTCCTTATTAACGGTTTCACCATATAACAACGTTTGTAAATCCCTTTTCAACTGTTAACAGCGTAAAATAAAATAAAAAAAGAGCCAATAAACCTTTTTCAGGGTGATATTCATGTTCAGTAGGGTCACAACTACATTCTCAGTTCTATATTTTCACGTCGGACGCAATTTCATTACTGCTTAGTGTTACTATTAATGTTTACTGAATTAGAAAGAATCTATGTTCACACATATTAAGTGTTCTATAATCAGAGAAATGATTCAGAAATGATTCCAGGAAGAGAATCCATAAATAGAAATACCAACAGCAATCTTTCTTCAAGACAGATTCTTGTTGATGTGGTTTTAAACAAGACCAATAGGCATATATTTTCTCTTATAGTGACATAGATGGAGGAATAAATAAATACGACCCTGGAGGCAGCGCTCGGTGGAGAAACATTTCAACCACACACAAAAAAAACTAAAATAAAAATTCTAGAATAATATAAGGGGAAAAGGGAGAAAGAGCAGCACACATTTCATCAAGAACGAGAACTTTTTAATTACGTTGGTGTCTCCCAAGGGCGTGGTTTTGCTCCTACGTTGTCTCATCCATCCATCAGAAAGTACAGGATTTTGCGGCAGAGATGAAGACCGATGGCGCGCTGACAACGAGAGGTGGATGATGGAAATCTCGCGGAAAAATTGGCCGATGAGAGTAGTTAGTCTTGGAAGGAGACTGCCACGAACAGTTCAAGAAATAGATGAATATACGCGCTCTTACAGAGAGAACTGCAGCAATGCCTCTCTATATCTCTACCCTCTTGTTGCTTTCCTTCTGTTTCGACAAACCATTTGTTATGGCCGTCATAATTTTTACGCTCGCAAAAACTTCCGCTACCGCGAAACGAGTGCAAAAACAACGTTTGTTCTACAAGAAAAACAAAATCGTATTAATAAAATCGTTCTCTACCCGAATCTTCCAAGACATGTAGTATTATACCATTTTATTTATTTATTTATTTATGCAGTATTGTTGGCCCCAGGCTTATGAAAGAGAATGCAGTTTGATGATATAATATTGTTTGATATTGTACAAAAAACTAGTGATGGTGGGGGGAAGGAGAGTTGACAATAGAACTGGGGAAGTTTGTTCCATTCACAAATGGTATAACGAAATAATATATTTTATAATACATGAAATAATGTCATTTACAATACCATGAAAGTAATGTGAAATAAGTTTTGAGGAAAAAATTTAATTATTATACAGGGCGATGCGAAATTCATGAGACAAACTTTAAGAGGTGATAACCTAAAACAATGCCCTAACAAGCATTTTCGGTCATACAATGTGCAGTCGAATCGCAATAGCAAAGACGGTAGAGGATGTTTTCAGAGAGTGCAAAACATCACTTCAGCAAAAGAAATATATTTCTCTGGCGGATTTGCTGCAATAACTGCAATCCACCATTCGAGGATGTATTGTATTGTATTGTAGTTGACCTTCCCATGGTGCAACCTGGGTAACGCAAATTCTATCACAGGTCATTAAATTGCTTGGAGCAGCATGACCTTGATGGCTCTTGCACCAATAAAAAACGAACTCAAATCCAATCCGGAGGTGTATGTGTATCCTCGAATGGTTGATAGCACATATCGCAGCGAATCCGCCAGAAAAATGTGATAATGCTTTTGGTAAGTTGCTGTTGCGCACTCACTAAAAACTTTTCTATTGCGATTCTACCGCACACTCTACGATCAAAAATGCTTGCTTGTTTAGGTGTCTTATATCAAAGTTTATCCTTATTATATATCCTTTTTAAAGTTTATCCCAGGAATTTAAAATCACTCTGTGTATTTGAATATATATGGCAAATAAATGGTCAAAAAACCCATTATAGAATTTATTATTACTATTATTTATTTATTTATTTATTTATTTTGTACAACGGCATAATTTGGTACAATTTCTTTTTTTTAGAGTCATTTCACTGCAATATATGTTTAGAAAGATTTGATTCCGTTTCGGTATCTTTTTTGAAAGCTGCTGAAGGTTTACGTGTTGAGATGTGTAAAAAATCGTTCCAATTTAAAGGAATCGGAATGAAAATTCATGGAAACAACTATTGAATTCTAATAAGGCCGGTATTACACTGTAAAAGTTTGATAAAATCCCTTTTATAAAACTTGAAAAATCTAACCAATAAGGTTATTGGTTACATTCTAGAAAATGCCACCGGTGACGACTTTTACTAAACTTTTATAGTGTAATCCCGGCCTTAGAAAGATTTCATGTGTTTCTAAATAACAGTAAAATAACAAAAAACTGTATATTTTACATTTGATAAACTATTTGAGCTTAATTTTAATGAGCGAAATTTTAATTCAAAGTGAATGAGTTTCAAATTCTGAAAATAAAGTTGAATAACTTTTTTTATATAATTTTTCATGTATTGTATCGTGGTGTATAATTCTTAATAAATCTGCCAGTTTTAATTACTGATGTTGAAATTGAAATTCAAGTTAAATCATTTTCAGTAGAAACTCAAAAATATTCAAATCAAATAACAGGAAGAAAATTTGACCCGATTCAGGTGAAAGAAAATTTCTAAAATAAATTAATGTATTACGTCAAAATGTACCGTGATATGTCGAAATAGTCGAAATAGCTTTTAAAATAAATTTTTCGTTCTTTTGGTAAAATTCAAAGCTAATATAATTTTTTCCCGGACATCGTTCCAGGAATTTTAATAAAAAATGTTTTGGATAATCTGCAATCTTTTCAATCAAAACCATTATAATATTCTCAGAGGAAAATGAAAGGTAAATGAACAAAATTGATTTATATTCAAATTTTGTACTTCTTTTAAGCACTGGATGGAAAATTCCGTGAGACTTATACGAAGCTGCAACAGTAAAAAAACCACCAAGTTTCCGCAAAAACTTTTTTTTTTTAATTCTTCGATCTGATAATGATTAGATTAAATAAATTCTTTTACTCATAAATTTTATATCATATTTTTTTCTCAATAACACAAATTATTGAAATATTCCAATTTTTTATGATCAAATTCGAATTTTTCCACCGAAAAAAATTATTTTCCAATAATGTGGGAAGTTTATCCAACCAAGAACATTCACTCACGATTCTCAAACTCAAAAAAAAAAAAAAACCTGGGCGATCAATCCCCCCTCCGCGATCCATTCTCCTGCGATAAATTGATAAACACCTCTCGATATATCGGTTATCTCACTCAAGTATCGTATAACATAAATATAATAACACATATCAAAAAAAAAAAAAAATCACGATGTGTCAAGGAAAAAAAAAAATGGAGAAAAAGTCCCGGAAATAATATAAGGAACCTATACTTTAGAGAAAAGTCATGGAACTTCCAATGTCCAATCAGGCGACTCCTAGAATCACTCAAACGTGCAAGAAACTATCCAGGAACCTCACATTGATGGCCCGGAAAAGAGTATCTAACGCGGAAATACCGAATGTAACATTCGATAAGACACGTTCTCTACCTCAGGGTACTATATACTTCCAAATAAAATATATATAAAAAAAAATCAAACTTTTTTTTTTATCCTGGAACAATTCAAATGATGATAGTCTTCAGCATTTTTTCGAGATATCGTATAACCCAATGATAGGATATACACGAGAAACTACGTACCATGGAAAATAAGAGTCCCCCAACCCCAAAAAAAAAGTTATTTTCCGGCCCAAAAAAGAGTAAAAGGAAGTTCTCCACTTGTTTTATGGCCCATAATGACGGGCTTTCCGATTAACCGTAATGGCAGCCCCGGCCGCCATGCTGAAACATCAGTAATTTTATTTTTTTATTTTTTCTATTCTTTTATCCATAACGTTAAAAATTAAGAGACCGGAGTTCCAGGATTTCTTCTTTTTTTTTTTCACTGTGATGGATTAGATTTTTCCTGACATCAGAATTGATAAGAAAATCGTTTTCGTTAATAGCAAGGGTTGGAATATATCTATCAAAAAAATGATTTTTATATCCGATGATATTTTTATAGGTTCGCTGATTAATGTACCCCCGATTAAACGTGGAGGAAGATAGACTTTGGTCCGAGTCCTGGAGCCACGGCGTTTTTCTACTCTGCTGACCCGAATGGTTAATTGCAAGTGCCCAAAGATTGTCTATAACTGAGACGCACAACTTCTCCAGTCCGTGGGCCAGATATGCGGTAATTCTATTTTATCATATGTTCTATTTTTCCCTCATTCTTGACTAGGCTTACATGCGAATGAAGATTATTTACACGACATACATTAACGCCTTTGGCAATTTTTTTTGCTGCAATTCGCAAATTTACTTCCATAGACATCTTTTTGGCTTTTATTGGAAACCTTACTCGCCTTAGCTAGTATTTTTTTTAGTGTAATTGACAAATTCACTGTCTTTGACCATTTTTTGGTTGTAATTAGCAACTTTACTTACCTTAGATACATTTTGGCCATTATTAGCAACTTTACTTCATTTAAGCAATTTTTTTAACTGTAATTGACAACTTTACTTGCTTTTGATAATTTTTTTTGCCAATTTCACGTGTATAAAGGAAATTGGTAAGCTTTGACTTTTATCGTGTTTCGTGTATTGATAATTCTCTACCTGAACACCTTTCGCGAGTCAGAGATTGTGCATGTGCAACCCTTGTCTATAATAAAATAAAATTCAATTGCGCTGATGTTAAACATGTATTTCATTACATTTCTTACATGTCTAAATGTATCGTCATATTAATGGCGGTAAAAGAAATGACAGGAAGAAGATGTATTGTTGTGTGTTTGATGTCGGGTTTGATTTTAATTTGAGTTTAGAACAGGAGAACATGTTCTTTAACATATAATGTCAAATAAACTGAAATAAAAAAAATGAATTTATATATCATGGGGAGCAGCAGTTTAAATGATGATAGTCTTGAACATTTTTTTGAGATATCGTGTAACCCAGTGATAGGATGTACACAAAAACTACCTGCCATGGAAAATGAGAGCCCCAAAAAAGTATGAAAATAAATAAAAGGAAGCTCTCCACTTTATGGCCCATAATGACGGGCTTTCCGATTAACCGTAATGGCAGCCGGCCGCCATGCTAAAACACACATCAGTAATTTTATTTTTTTCCATTCTTTTTATCCATAACGTGGAAAATTAAGAGACCGGAGTTCCAGGGTTTTTTTTTTCACTGTGATGGATTAGATATTTCCTGACATGAGAATTGATAAGAAAATCGTTTTCGTTAATAGCAGGGGTTGGAATATATATATATATATATATATAAATGATTTTTATATCCGATGATATTTTTATAGGTTCACTGATTAATGTCCCTCCAGTTAAACATGGAGAAAGATGGACTTTGGTCTGAGTCCTGGAGCCACGGTGTTTTTCTATTCCGCTGACCCGAATGGTTAATTACAAGTGTCCAAAGATCGTCTATAATAAAATAAAACTCGATTGCGTGATGTTAAACATATATTTCATTATATTGTTTCAATGTCTAAACATAGGTCTTGACATATTAATGGCGGTGAGTGAATGAATGACAGGAAGAAGATGCTGCTCTACGTTTGATGGTTTATTTTTAATTTGATTATAGAGTTTAGTTGATTGATGTGAACCAATTATACGAGGTATAAATTGCTTTTAGTTATTGTCGGGGTATCAATTTGTTATCTGATTCATTGAGTTCATTTGTAGTTTCTCTTTTTGTAACTAGCGAATTCTTGAAATAAGTTTTTCTGAAATTCAATAAATAACTCAATTTCATCGGTTTGTATTTTTAACAAAATTATTCAGTTTGAGGGTAAAATGATTTCACTGATTTGCTTTTATATAAATATGGAATGTAACGACATCTCTTTCTACTGAAAGTAAGTTTTTGCAAATATTCAAATAATTAAATGTATTTTATATTGCATAATATATTTATCTAATTACTTTATTTAAAGAATCATGTTTTATCGATTTGATGAAGATTTCCCTGATTTATACATCTGTATACGTTTTGTGTAAATTGCATCTGCGTGTACGTAATTAAACAGTATCAGGAATCAAATGAATATATGTTTTAAATTTTTTGTGATTTCATTTTCAAATTATTTTTTTAAATTTTGAAGTTATGATTTTCCTTTCTTTTTTTTAGAAACGTTTTTTTTTTTTTAAATTTTCTTTGTTTCTTTATGTTTTATAAAAAAAATATGTCTTCAACAATGTTTTTTTTTTCAACAATGATCATTTTTGATATTAACCTTTTATCTACCGCAAGTTCCTTAAAGTACCAAGTTCGGTAATTTATTATGTACTAAAATTGTAATGAGAAAATTATAAATAAAATGTATTATAAAATAAACAGAACTTTCTTTGTCTTTAATTACAACTAAAATGATCTATCAAATAATTTGCATAATATTATTTGTTATTGTCGCTATATATATTTAAATTTTTATTTTTATTCATTATAAATTTCTTCTTTTAACATTGCAGTAGATGAATGGTTAAACAATTATTATTTTCTTTTCAAACAATGATCTCTTAGAACACAATGATTTATTTTATTTTGTAAAAAATTCAATTTTTTCTAATAATTTTTTTTTTGATTCTTTAAAATGATTTCTTGGATTTTTTTTATTTGAAATTCGAAGGTTTATTTTCGATTATTTATAACAGGTACATTAATTCGAAATGCTCTCACATAGCGATTCTCGTGTAACACCTCTTCGAAATTTAGGTGAGAAACTCAACAGCCATAAAGTTTAAATTTTTTATCCAAGAAAAGTTATTTCCACAAAAATTGTAGGTGTCAACAACGTTTTCAATAAAACTTTTATTAAAAACACTATTTGCTAAAGTAATCAGTACCGTTTCTCTTATTTGATTATTTCTAATCTTACAGATAGACAAAATCGTATTTTAACATAGCTTATTGCATATGATTTCAGAGAAAATTTCAGTATGTTTGTGATCACGGAGATGGTTTATTTTTGCAGATAGCGAAGAGCCAGGAAAACAACACTGCGTCAAGAACTCAATCCACCCCCAACCCATGATGAAAACTTTCAAGATGGGCACATGGCATGTCATACTTTTTTTTTAATGATTACTGTTATCGTGTTGTTCTAACGTATTATAAAAGATACTCTCTCCGTAACATGAGACCGAAACTTTTCTCTTGTAGGATACGGCTCACAAGACTTCCGCCCAATTATTCACTTTCAAGCCCTTCAAACAATCCGTCCCAGTATATGCGAGGATTTTTAACGATGCCTTTTAGCGCGTTTTTCAAATACCACATCCATAGCCTAGAAGAAGAAAGAAAAAGCAGAGTTTTGAGGCATGTGCCATATAATATGAATGCCTTTTTATTTTTCCTATCCCTCGGGTTTTAAAATAAAGGAGCGTGTGCCAGGCCCGTCACTTAAAACTCGCGCGTCCCGGGATCATCTACTAAACCCCTGACTATACCCTCGGTGATGAGAAGAAATGTGCACGACAGATGCGTTAAAGGGAACCTTGACAACACACCCACGCGTGTGACTGAAAAAAGGGGGCCCCCTTAACCTTAAAAAAGAGGCCTAAAATTTTTTTTTTGGCTACAAAATTTCAGCTCTAAATCTGTTGAGTTTCTCACCTATATTTCGGAGAGGTGTTAGACGAGAGTCGCTGTGTAAACAGTATTCTTTCAGCAGACAGTTGAATTTCCGTCATTCAGAAGTACAATTTATTTTGATTTCCAACCCCAACTCCTTTCTTGTGAGATGTGTATGCGTTAACAGAAGAAAGTCTAGAGAATGGTAGTTTTGATTGAATTATCCTTAAGAACTCTATGTGTGCAGTGATAAGAGAGAGTTCAAAAGTGTGGCCCAAGATCATTTTTTCTTGTCGTTTGATCAGGAGGGGCAGGCCTACTTTCCCCAAACTAGATCTCGGATATGATTAGGACAGCGTTTCTTAACCTGCGGTCCGTAAGCAGACTTCATAATTTTAATTCCAACTGAATAAAAAAAATATTCGATTGATGTGATTTATATTACTAGTTGTTCTATCCTTTCGGATTCAAATAGGGTGGACGAGAAGTCCTAGACACACTTTAAAAACCGATAACAAATCAGCCAATGGACACAAAAACGAGCGGTTTGCAATAAAATACTCATCATAGTTAAGCGTTTTTATTGATAAATTAGAATAACTAATTTGTTCAATTTAAATAATTACAAAAATCAAATTTAACTAACAGGTTTCTCTACAAGACGAAAAACTCAGCATAACACATAAAATGCAACACAAACAGTGCATAAAATATGTTTGTCACAATTTGCGATGCAATAAAACTACCCTATTTCAGCACAAGCACCCTTTCACCCACTTAAATGTAGCCCGAGATAAAAAGGGCACTCACATATATATATATATATATATATATATATTCAAATGTGATAGTTTTAACTAATTGTCATAAACATAAATTTTACATGGTTTGTGTCACATTTTATATATGTTGAGTTTTTCGCTATAAGCGCCACCTATGAATGCTATTAGCACTTTTTTTTAAAAATTTAATTTAAAAAAATCTTCTGTATTTCAGAAATTAAGTATTTCAGTGAAAACAGTACTTTATGTCAATTCCTTGATTTGTTCTTAATTTTCAAAATGTGTTCACAGGACTGTATCGTCCACCCTGTATTTTTCATAAAAAAACGTTCATGATGTCAATGATCAAATTTCATTGAGACAAATACAGGACACTGTGATCTTAAGTGAGGCAAAATGAAGGGCATCGATGATTGTTACCAAAAACTGCCCCAAGTCGAAAAATCACCAATTGTTGCTGAAATGACTGAAAATGAGCAGAAAGAGAAGGACTATCCTCTACTGGATGCCACAGTGAATTGGAATGCAGTTCACGGAAATGAATATAACAAACGCAGTTGGTCCCGCTTATTTATTTGATTTATTTATTTATTTACATCCACAAAAAAGCTGGTTGCACTTTGCGGAGAAGAAAGAAAAAAAAATCGTTGTAAAAATCAAAAGAAAAATGCCAAATAATGACATACTGTGAATACATGGGGGACATCAAATAGAAATGGGTATCTGATCAAGAAACTGGAAATGTCAAAGCTTGATAGTCGTTTGCAAAATAACGCGTACGTCGGTATACAAACGAGATAACTTTATCGGATATCAACGATTCCGGCACACAATATCCGATTAAACCAGGTATCCAATTAGGCGGGGAACAATTCAATTGACATTTTACAACATTAGTAATATCTGTATAATGAAAGCAGTTAAAGTATCAATTTTGATAAAGCTTCTCGAATAAATCATTCATCAAAAATGAAATGAAAATTATATTTATAATTACAAAGATTTCTATTTTCCATTAGGAGAGTTAGCGCTCTCTATTTGCTCAACAAAGACTAAAAATAAAATAATTAAATGTTTCTATTGAGGACAACTTGAACACTTGGAGGCCACAGTAACCTACTCTCAAATGTATTTTTTTTTAAATCTTAGTAACATATTTCCCATTAATTTCAAATGTTTTTTTCTCTTTTTATTTCTTTTTTCTTTCTTCATTCAATGAAACATTGTGTATAAAGGTTGATGTATATTAACAGTTGGCGTGTGAAGCGTAATATCATTTAGCTATGAAAGATTTTACGATCATTGAAAAGATTATTGGTTTTTATTTATGGTGATGAAAAATATTTCAAGTCCTTCACGATTTCAGTAAAAATTATAAATTCAAATAAGACTACCGAATTCAGACAAGTCAAAATCTCAGTAGTTGAAAACAATGTTTATCAGATTACAGTCGAATCCCGTTTTAACAAATACCGTTAGAATGAAAATCTCGTTTTTAACGAGCACTTTTCTAATTCCCCCAGATTATTTTACATAGGAACAATGCAAAAACCTGAAATTCTTTTGTAATTAAATTTCGTTATAACGAAGTGATTTCTCCGGTCTCTTGGAGTTCATTATAACGGGATTCGACTGTGCCATGAGCTATCTGAGCTATAGTTATCGAGATTTTTGGCTTGTAAGCACTAGGGTTGAGTCCGAGCTGACGGATTTCCAGACACATGAGAAAACATTAAAATCTGAAATCCGAGGCTTTATCGATAGTTCACCACTAAACTGCGTCGCAATGTGCACATCATCATACCGGGGGAGGGGAGGGGAGGGGGCATATTCGAACACACCAAACTCATCGAACCCCTTTTTGGGAAATTTTACTTTTACCCTAAATGAGCGGGAATCCAGGTGTAACTTTGATCGTCAGAACTCCAGCATATGCCCCGAGGGGCGGGACGCTAGGACTTTAAGCTTAACACTAAACTTACAAAGTTTCTCACATTACTTTATTACATTTCCTTCATCAAGTAAAATGACCTTGGCAACAGGGGCAAAAAATAATTATGAGAATGACTTGCTTGACGAGTAGGTGAGCTAACCTTTATACATAATTGGCAAAGACGAAAATCTTAACCAAGAAAAAAATAATATATAGAAGACCAATTCCGCCAGAGGAACACATACAGACCGGGCAATTCTCTTATATGTAGATAAAAAGCAAATGGAAATAAGAACACTGCCCTCAGCGAAACCAGAAACCAAACTTTTATCTTCGCTTCAAACCAAAAAATGCTTCGCAAGCCACTCATTACTTTTTTTGCTGTTTACGTTGTTTAAGATTCTTTGCTGGTATTTCAGTACGGGGTCAGCCCCTGAAGTGATAAGACCAGATTGTATTTCTTCAAAGAGACCATGGACATTCTTTTTTTCTTTTCTTTTTTTCATGAGTCGACGAGTAAAACTCAATGGTGCAGTGGAATTGACTTCTACGGGTATATTAAATGGCACTGATTTTATAATAAAAAAATTACCTAGATTCAATGATAATGAGAAAGTAATGTAAAAAAAAATCGATTGGTAAGGAGCAATGCGAGGTTATGGTGTCGCAGGGAATTTTTCTCTAATAGGGTTGTTAATAAATGGAATAGTAGGTACCCCCGAAGATATTAATAGTACCCCCGGGTGTAGTAAATTCAAACATAACAAAATTGGCACGTTTAAAAAGAAATACGATAAGCATGTTGGGGTAAAGTATTCTTTATGGCAATTGTAAACTATTTTATCATGTATATATGTTGTTTGTAATTGGATTTTTAATTGGGTTGCTGTATTCTTGAAATATATGACATCCATATTTGTTATGGACATCTTTTTCTCAGCCACCTCGTTGGGCATTTTGCCTGTTGTGGCGTTGTATTTGTACTTAAAATACAGCGCTTTGAAATTGAAATTGCACCACCAGAAAAGTATTATGAGAGTTAAGAATAAATGTTTATATTATACAACATTTTCAACATACAGGTTCAAATAATGATAAACTCATATTTGAATAAAATCTTCCCTCTCAAATGTAAATCTCCCTCCAAAGTGCAAGGGTTAAGAATCGTTCGTACTTGGCTAGTTAAGAAATAGGAGACGTGTACTTTGAGCCATTCTGCTGTTAATTATAGGAACTTATGAACAACTCACACATAAAAATCTAATGTTTAAGAGTTGCTTAGAAGCATCAATGTCGAAACGAGCTCAAAATATAAAATGTGTTTACTTGAAAAATATGAGAAAACCATGTTGCTTGAGAGTAACACTGCCAAATAAAGTGTTAAAAATCATCGGAAATCGATTTCAAAAATTTTCCAATGATCTAAATCAGGGGTGGACACTTCTCTTTGTTCAAGAGCCAACATAATAGGCGGCTGCATCGTCACTGGCCGCACCAGGAGTGCCACTCTAGTGTATAAGCCGCACTAGTAAAATAATTCCGGGCTGAAAACACGCAAATTTGCCTCCCTCATAAGTAATGTGGTAAAACACGAGCAATTTTAGTCTTTTAACTTTTATCCTGGGATTCGTATGTCTCCACTTCTTCATAAACCAATACGTATTCATTGTTTGTCTGGTTGCGTTCAGTAATTTTACCTTGTCGGAGGGCTGCACAAAATTAATGCAGTAGATTTAAAGAAAAAAAAAATACGTTTATCATAATCGATTGATCGATAATATCATTCTAAATTGATTTTCAATCTTTTTTGGAAGAAGCGAGGAGGAGGAGAAAAAAAAAGCACTTAATCGTCATGTCCATTGTGAAGTTCTGCAGATGCGCGAGTTCTCTCTCATACTGTTAATTTGTATCTTAACGGCTTCTGGTCTTTCTCCTAACTCGATGGTCATTAAGATCTTTAATCGTCGCATTTCCAAGAAGAAGATAAGAAAGAAAAAAAATGGCAGAGAAAGATTCTTCAGCAACTAACATTAGATAGGGAACGTGGGTGAGAAGTAAAAGGAGAAGAGAAATAATATATTTGCGACATTATACCAAAGTTAACGGCCTTTTAATGGCAGCGCAGGAACTCAGAAGTTCTCCCATTTGAGGCATCTCATTCTTCTATTTCAATGCAATTTCACATTCCCTTATTCATTTTCATTATTATTTCTCTTTTTCTATAAGCATATTAGTATATTATTTTTGTGTCTTTGCGCATTTACTCGCGCCAATAAAAGGAACGTCTTCTATTTTAATAAATAGCTTCCTCCCGAATGATGACCTTTTCACCGAGAATACAGTACCGGCTATGGTTCTTATTGGGGAGAATGAGGGCAATGCATATGATTTCAAGTGATTTCCATGCGCATGTCGAAATTCAGCAGCTGACAAGGTTGTTTTTTGGTAATATTATTGTAGCTGGGATTATTGCTTTCATAGCGTTGTGCTGACTGATGCCTGGTAAGGCCTGTGTAGATCAGTGTTTGTCAACTTTCTTTCTTCAATGGCTTGCTTTGGACAAGAATTTTTTTTCTCGTGGCCCCCCGCCCCCAGTGTTATCGGCGAAGTAGGCTTAGGGTGTTCAACTTTCAGGAGAGTGCGGACCATTTCGCTGATTCGAAACTTACTAATAAGGTAGCCTAGAACAGAGGCGCTGTTCTAGCAGGTTACTTATGTCATGTGTAAATGTTCCACGGGGCACTTGAGTGAGCAAAAACTGTGCTCCGGGCCATTTAATTGGTCTGGAACTGTGCCACGCTTCACTTAAGTGATCTGAAGTGAATCTAAAACTGTGCCACGGGGCCCTTCAGTAATCTAAAACAGTTCCACAAGTCATTCAAGCGACCTGTAAATGTACCACAGATCACTTAAATAATCTGGAAATGTGCCACTGCCCCTCAAATGACATGAAACAGAGTCGCGGGGGCCACTTAAGTGATGTGGAACTGCACTACGTGCTGCTAACGTGATCTGCAACCACACCGTGGGTCACTTAGGTGATCAGTAAATGTGCCGCGAATTACTTCAGTGCTTTGGAAAAGAGCCGCGAATCACTTCAGTGCTTTAGAAAAGAGCCGCGGATCACTCCAGTGATTCGTAAACATACCACATCACTTGATTTGCAGCTCAAGTGATCTAAGAAATGTACACAGGTCACTTAAGTTGTCTACAAAAGTACCACGCGCCAATGCTCTGCAACTGTGAGTGAGGTCACTTAATTGATTTGGGATTATGGACTATGCTACGAGCCACTCAAGCGATGTGGAACTGTAGGTGCGGTTCACTTAATGACCAGGCAATATGCCGCTTAGTTCATTTAAAAAAAAAATTGGGCTGGACTCCGAGGGCCACATTGGCCCGCGGACCTTAAGTAGAGTATATGTGATGTAAGCGAAGTATTTCTGATTTGAAAACATGAAAACCATAATTGGTGATTCCAAAGGTTCCAATGGATAGTTTGTAACCCATCAAGCCCCCCTTCATCAATACTCTGCCGATTCATATAGCAATAGTGCGCTCTTCATAACGATTTATATACATTAAGTACGTGAGTATGTAGGTTCATCTAAGACCCTAAAGGGCTTTTTTTTTTCAAAAGAAAGCATAATTACACGTGCTCAACTAGGACTCGTGGATAAAGAAATTCCCATTGGAACGCAAAATATAGTGAGTATATAATTGTGATTAAATGTGAATAAATGCGACTAAATATTTGTACAATTTCATATTTACACTAACCAAATCACAACTAGATATCTTACAACACTTTACCGAAACCGATAAAGAAAGTCAAAGGCAGGTCACTCATCATCATTAACATTTCACACTTTTGACAGAGATTCGAAATCGAGATGCAGAATCAACTCGCTCTCAAGAGAGCTGTTCCCCCATCTGTGTTGCCCTCTTCATGTGAGACATTCACAGGCCCGAAACGTAGAGGCCTGGGCACACTCAATGACAGTATCGTTTTTTTAGCTCTGTTTTATTACTTAAAAAAATTATTTAATCTATTTTTATTTCTTTAAAAATATACTAAAAAATATAGTGTCCCATAAATTCGTAAATAGTTTCAAAATTCATAAAAATTAAAAGAATTTGTATAATTTTTTCAAATTCGTTTTGCATAAAACTATTTCCTTTTTTAAGAGGGAGATTTCTTTTGTAACGGAAAAAAAATGTAGTTGAAAGTTTTGTCGGTAGAGAGCGCTACACAAAAACTGGAAATATACAAGTCAGTCTTGTAAAACGCAGGGTGTGCGACAAACAGCTCATTTCTGAATTTCCCTGTTACTGGAACTTACATAAGGATTTCATTGTGATGTTGATATTGGTGAATAAAGCATTATTGGTGTAGCTGTTGTACCTCAAAAGTAACGAATCGCGAGCTGAAGCTTTACGAACGTTTCGGATAAATAGAAATTGAAGAAAAGTTCTGTGGTTCTTAATGCAACAAAAATTTGAGCTATTTTTTTTTTGTATCGTACCAAAAAAAAAAAGGAAAAACCTTCTCACAAACCGCATTCAAATATACCGATTCCTTCATTTTTTACAAATTAATTGGACACAATGTATAATTAAAAAATATCATTGTTATGGAATTATAATTCGGAGAGAAAGTAAACAAATCCAATCTTTATAAAAGCAAAATTTTTTTTTATATTAATAAATTTATAATTTATAATTTTATTATAATTTATAATTAATTTATAATTTTTTTATATTAATTTATAATTAATTTATAATTTTTTTATATTAATTTATAATTTTTTTATATTAATTTATAATATATTAATTTATTTTCATTTTGTTATTATCAAAACCTGTGAAAAGCCAAATGGGTTCCAAGTTGACTAGGTACGGACGATACACGCAACAATCAAAATAATTTACGGGAAAATTTTAAAAATTCACCAATGAGAGTAAAAATAAATAAAATTTTTCAAACACAAGGAAAAGGGTAAAATACGTCACAAAGATGCTACAAATTCAAAAAGAAAGTGAATCATAAAAACAGTTACCGGAGAGATTGATAAAAATGATCAAAAATGTAAAATTCAAAATCACTATAAAATATGGGAGAAAATCTACCGAACTTCTAGATAAATAACTAATTACAATAAATTCGGTAAAAGCATAATTTAATGATAGAGAAAATAATGCTGTTAATGAAGTAAAATTTAGTAGAAATTCATTCATTATGGAAAAGTAAATAATTAGACTAAACGCGCGCGAAAAATATCCGAATCGAAAAATTTATATTCTATTATTGAGATATACAGTCAAACCTCGTTAGTGCGTCACCCGGTTAATACGTCACTCCGCTTGTCGGGTCACTTTTTGGAAGTCCCTATTTTCTTCAGGCTGGAAATGGCACAGCTATGGCTTACTCCGTTTAATGAGTCGCTCCGCATATCAAGTCATATTTTTGCTCTCCTAAGAGTGACTCATTAACGAGGTTTGACTGTATACTGGGTGTCCCATAAATTTGTAAATAGTGGGATAAAGGGCACTGCATGAGAAAAGCGAGTCACAGAACTTTTCTTCAATATCTTCTGTGACCGAAACGTTCGTAAAGCTTCAGCCGGTGATTCGTGCCTAAAGTTAAACATTTTTACCTCCAGTACTTTGTCCACCAATTCCAACATCACAATTAAAAACCTTATACAAGCGCCAGTAACAGGAAAATTCAAGAACGAGCTGTTAAATGTGCACCCTACATTGTTATAGGACTCTGATTTGCGTATTTCCATTAAACTGCTTTCACGCAGCGCCTTCTATCGACAGAAATTTGAACTTAATTTTATTTTTTCTTTGCTTGGAAAATCCCCCTTCATGACAACAACTATTTTGCAAACCGCATTCAAATCTCAATTAATTCGACTTTTATGAATTTTTAAACTATTCACGAATTTGTAGGATACCTTGTACAATCGTAACAAAAATTATGAATGATGAATTTATCCTCTTCATCGAATTTCTCCACACACACAAAAAAAATATATCAATGATTTCCATTGAAATTTCAAAAAAAAATTAATAAAACAAAATAATTTCAAAACTTTCGAGAAAAGTTACTTCCCATCCAACCAATTCGGATATCCGTGAAACTTTTTTTTCAGAAGTCCGAGAAAAAAAAAACAGGCATTGTTAAAACGCCATTTTGTGAGTCCCATTTATAAACAATGCAGTTCATTATTCATCAATAATAGAGATAATGTATTTGAAGAGGAAATCCGTTAAATGGGTCCCCCCCCAAGATAGCGGAAGCTTTTTAAAATGTCGGTGTATGTTATTAAGGGGAGTAAAAGGACGAATCGAATATATCGGAAAGTTTCGAGATATAAAAGCCCCTCTTTCAAAAACTAATAGTTTCAAGTGAAAAGAGACAAAAGAGAGGAAAATTTTCCAGCCATTTCTAAACGTTATCAGCGGTTTTACAGTTGAGCCAAAAATATATGTAATATCCTAGTGAAAAGTAATGACCTAATCTAGAGGCTTCAACTGTTCCTCCATTTTTGAATAAAAAGTCAATGAATCCATTCAGTTCCCACGATAATACGAATTCACTAGAAATCGCGTGTTTTTATCTATTTTCGGAATATTTTGGTCGTACTTGAGTTAATGGTCGAATTAGAAAGATGTATAGGATGATAGCAAAGAATATTTTTCTTCTACCAGTGTTAAACTTGCCGACCCCTGAACAGGCTTGTAGCTTAGAACCGTACTTTTATGTATATAACCCATTTAAATTGATTTCTTTTATGAAGAATCATTTTTTCCAAACGTGAAGTCAATTTCTTATTAGTTCTTTTATCCATAGAATGATCGCAATGAATTTAGCTTTCTCTAAAACTGAGGTTAGAGTCTCTTCAGTAGAAAAAGAGTGCGTATATGATTGAGGATACATTGGTGTGCACCGAACTCAAAGAATAACTTCGAAACCACAGAATCTACTACGTCAGCGTTTCTCAACTTGTGGTCCGTGAAGATTGGATTGGTGGTCCACAGGCAGACTGCAAAATATAATTCTAACTAAATGAAAATTATTCAAAATTATCAGCAACTAATATTAATGATTTTCACGGGGTTCGAATAAAGAATTAGACTCGCGTACCGTAAATTAGTGGTCCGTTGAATTGTTTCAGAAATTTTAGTGGACTCTTTTTTTCCAGTAAAGGTCCACTGTAATAAGTCATCTGGATCCACCAGTTTAGTAATGAATAGTAAAATTGGCAAGGGATCACACAGCGCTGCAACGACGAATTCCTAAATTGAACCATTATTCACTAAAGAGGATAAATTCTATTGTATATATGCCATGTATATACAGTATATGTGTATATTTTGTAATTTTTTTTTTATACTTTTCCCTCTTTTTTGTGTTTTCTCAATTTGTGCCAGATGTTTTAAGCATTTAACCTATATATCCTTTTTTTTTTTTTTTTTTTGTATATTTTGCGCTGTTTTCGTATATTTGTATTCAGAAAACATTGGAGGAAAACATTAGGGGGCTGAAAGTTTTTGGTACGGGACCCATGCACGCAGGAAGGGGAAGGAACATTGCATTGTTTTTTAATTATTCGGAAGGGGGGTTCAACCCCCTTACAAAATTTATTGAGGGGGGTTCAAATGACCTCGGCCCCTAGGCTCCGGCGCCTATGTTTGCATTGTTCTTGTACTTTTTGTATTTATTCTTTTTTTTTTAAATTTTTTGTGCTATAATATTTTGTATATATGAAGTTCTATGTATGTGCATTTAATTTGGTTTAACAATAAAATCGAAGTTTTATTTGACACAGTCCCGACCCTTGACGTGGGCCTCGGCCGTGTTCAGTTTGAAAGAAAGAAAGAAAATAATGAATTGTGTGTCCTCGAATGTTACCTGTGCATGTTAACGTCTGCTTTTTCAGCTTGGTAAGTCACTATATCTATAATTATCATGCATTATATAATTGATTCCGAAATCAATAGTAAATTATTAGTGTGAATTAATTCTGAAAACAATTCTGTAGTGTAGGGATCAGTGGCTACACATTTTAGTGGCATAGGGGGTCAGTGGCGTCCCTCTTATTCCCATAAGATATTCATGGAACACAAATAGTTAAGAGTTCCCGATATATATGTTGACTGGTGAGAGATGCTTACTATCACGTTAACCATGGAATCATATTTTGTTCTACATACATAATACCAAGCGTCTTCTTACTCGCAATATTCAAAGTTATTCTATATGTTTGTAGCTGGCTATTTCGTTTATTTTTCAATGACATACATCAATAGCTTTTCGAGCAATTAAAATGACGATTGGTATTATGTATGTACAATATTCGTCGGAGGTTTTATTCAATTATTCAAGCCAACTTGCAATTATCAGGAGCGAAAAATAACCTGATTATGTTAGAATACATAATTCCATAAGAATCAAAATGATAGACTATCATCAGCTATTATTCTCCTTATAGTAGCCATAAGAAATAACCAGTTTCAAGACTAGTCGCTAAGGGAAAAAAACCCATTCCTATAATCAATGCTTTTATTCTCTTCAAAATACCTGCCATCTTCACCAAAACAATATCATCAGTCACTTGCCAGTACACACCACCTCACCACCGGGATACGAAATTGCAGCTTGGAAAGTTCCTAAACGACTAGGAAACTATTTATAATAGATGATTCAAACTATACTTCAAAAGAAACGTGAGGTTTAAAAGTCGAACGTGTTTTGATTTTTTTTTGTACTTCAGTAACAATCTTTCGCAATATATATATATATATTTTTTTTCTCCTCTTTCAAGTTCCTGAAAAGTCCTTTAAACGCTTCTCTTGAAACACTTCAAGCAAAAGGACCGGTTCTCCAAGACAAAAGAGTGTACGTATATTATACATAATACATCTAATACACCTCACAATTTATAAATGAGCTCCCGAGACGGCTTTTAACTGATGTAAATTTTGTTAATAGTTACGCTCTTTTGTCCGTTTCTTATAGTTATAACAAGGCTTGGAGATTGATGATCCGCTTTAAGATGATTATTTTTTTTTAGCCATGTTTAAGGTCGTACATCTTGATGAGAGACTAAAAGAGATGCTTCCGATGGTGTGTTTGGATGTTGATGTACCTTTTTTTCGTGACCTGGTGGAATGGATGTTTGGATGAAAACAGGGGGGTCAGTCAGTGAGTGTATGGGTTCATTAGTTTTGGATGTCTGCCTATAAGTTTTTTTTTTTTTCCCGCGGCAGCGATGCTGGAAGTAATTTCGAGCTTAACGGGATAATAAGCTATATTTTAGAAGTCTTCAATTGGCCATTAACAAAAAGTGTGACCTTCGAGGGTTATAGATTACTGGTCAGTTAAGCCTGATAATCAACAAAATCATTTTGTTATCTGCAACTGGATACTGCCAAACGATGATTTCTTTTTTTAATTCATGGACTTATATACTATCTAAGTTATGATTAAAATATTTTGTGTGATTGTCCGAACTCACGTTCGACATACAGTCGGCCTCGCTTTATCGGATAACGGATAAACGGATATCCCTCTTAAACGGATAAAATGCCCTTTATACGCAATATAAACCACTTTCCTCTTAATTCAAATGATTTTTGAAGGGTGGTAACTCAAAATTTCTCGGGAAGAAAATGTTTGTCACCCCCCCTCCCCAAAGCCCCCCCCCCCTCCGAAGCTCTATCCTGCGTAAGTCCCTGATTACGCTTCACACATTAACTTTTAATACGCATCAGCCACTGTACACATGTTTTTATTGAATGAGCATTTGGAAATAATGGAAACTATGTTACTAAGTGTTAAGATAAATACATTCGAGAGTAGGTACTAGGGCTTTCAAGGATTGAAGTTGTCTACCCGAGGTTCACCAAGGGACATACATGAGAAAAAAAAAATTCTGAGTAGCATAGGCAAATAGTCAAACTAATTCTTCGAATAATTTGGGAAAAAACCATCCCACACCGAGGGGTTAGCGCACCAAACTCTCGGTGAGTATAAAAAAAGGCTGCCGTTCGGAATAGGCAATAAATTGTAGGTCCCGGTCTAATTAGTCCACGTGTGCAGAAAATGACTGTGGTGCGACAGAAATGATCAAATGATTAAATTCTCTAGCTCGCATCCCGTTATTACTGGGTCTAGTCATCGTCGCTGGGTCTCGGGAAAGCAATAATTTATGTTTTCCAATACAAAGATCATAGAATAATGACGGAACGGGTGGTTTTTCTTCCCCACCAAGCATCTTCCTTAGAAAATTTCCGAAAATGTATGGTTTTTCTTGACGCCTGCTGTGGTTGCCAATAGCATATTGCGGTTTATGTCCATCTCAAAGACTTTTTAATTACCTTTATACGGTAATTATCTGACTCTGTGTCAGGACCCAGTCACAGTGGGATTCCAGCTTATCTAGACATCAACTAGATGTCTGGGGGAAAGCTTAGGAGTTCCCTATTATCATTCACGAGTTCCTGAGGAACATTGGTTTCTTTCAAATCGAGCAACACTCCGGTCTATCGCCATGGGTGATTTGCTGCCGAATGAGTTGTGCCAGAAGTGTGTGCACGTGTACCTAACAGTTTGTGGGAATTTTTAGGGGGCTGCCATCTATTTCTCAAACGACGAGCGCAATCTAATGATTGAATATTTGTACCGTTATAGGTCTGTTTGATCTCTGGCGGAGAGACAGTTTTTACACAGGTATCGACAGCTGGCTGAAGCGAAGATAAATCCAGGAAAGAAAATTAACTGGCCTGGAATCGAGCCCGGCCACTTCCCGGGTGAGCGCCCTTGACTGCTAGACTAGAAAGCCAACGGATAAGCTTTCCTTAGAGTTCGTGTGCACCGAACAGGGCCGTACATGGACAGCCAGAGACATAACTCATAACTCACGACAAAGCTCACATTTTCTGACACTGCCACCAGATGGTGATTTGTTCGAAGTTGATGTCACTCTCCGCTATTATTACGAATGTTTTATTACTAAGAAGGGGTGATAGCGGAGAGTGACATCATCTTCGGAGAGGGTTTTGAAAGGAGAGATTGGCTTGCTTTGAAGTTAGGAACTACAGAAAACCAACTTAAGCCGACCACGACTATGTCGCCAGTGAGATTCGAACCGGGGACCACACCATGACCACACGACAGCACAGCGGATATGAATATTACTGTAATAGTAAAGTTAAAAAGGTATAGAGCACCGCTCTACCGACTTACAGATTAGTTTTTTGAGGAGATAAATCTATAACCCTCAAATTCAACCGCTACACCAGAAAAAAATGCATTTGAACGGGGGGACCCTCTATATACACATGGTTATAGCTGTCTATACATTTGGCACAGAACTTCCCTCAAGAAAACAGCTGTACAACCAGTGCTAAACATTTCACCAGCTGTTTAAGTTAATGATTCTTTTTTTCCTCTTCTTTAATATAACGTACATCATCTTTTCAATTATCAGACGTTATCCTCCTCCTCTTGTCACAACTGAAGTCCTCCTTTCACTTGAAATGTGACCTTTTTTCCCATTGACCTTTTTTACAGTGGTATTTTTTGTTCTATTTAATGGAAAATCGAAGGGTTTTTTTTTTTGTTTAGCTGCCAGCCCCGTGGTTATAGCCTATAATACCAGAGAGGTTATAGTTGAGAGCTATACAGAGTATATGGAATAGTTTTCTTTACTATCCTTTGGCAATGAAAAAAAAAACTCCCTTCACTAAGCCATTAAGGAAATGTGTATACCTAGAAAAAAAAAAATCTTGACATTTGGTGGCCCCCCTACTGCATGAGTGGAAGCCATTTTCACTGTTAGTCAAACAGAAAACCCGCCATTTATTTTTATTCTGTTCACCCTGTCTAGTCATAAACTTTGGACTGTAAACCAACACAAACTCAGTGGGACCTTCCCGAGGCCCCCACTCATCAGAGTTACATTCTTCAAGCAGTTAATTGGACAGCAGCTGTAATTAGACTCATAAATTATGCAAGTATAATGAGAAAGAAAAAAAAACAGCTAAGAAATACTTAGCTATTGCCGTAATGGATGCTGATGAGGTTAATTCATTTATGCATTGCCTTCCTTGACCACAATATACCGGGTTCATGAAGTAGAATGCTCAGCCAAACCTGGCAACTTATCACCATGAATCCTCTCTGTGTTTCTCATGAACAAAAAAAAAATATCTGGTCATAAATAACGAGTAAAAAAAATTATTTTGGAAATTAACGTATAAATTACTGGAGCGATTTTTATCGTCTTTGGTTTAATTTGTCTTGGCTCATTAACAATAAATTTTTTTTATGTATTTATCTAGGCTTAATAAAACAGGAATGAGAAACATGAACAAAAACATCAATTTTTTATTCCTAGTATTATTTTTCCCTTTCTGATTTTGCTTTATTATTCAGATCTGATTTTGGTTTATTAGTGTTTTCGAGTTTGGGTTCGGATTGATCACGTACTTTTGGTTCTTGATTCGAAGTTATCAAGAGAGTTTTTGAGTTACACGAAGGTTGTGAAGGCTGTTCTGTAATAACTTCTTAAAACGCCTTCGCGCATAAGGGGTCATTCAAGTATTACGTCAGCATCGAGGGGGTTTCGGATTTGCTGACTTTTGATGACGGGGGTGGGAGGGGGGTTTCAAGGTTTCTTACGTCATCAACCACCCCTTTTTGAAGATATGAAATATTCTAAGCTACAGGCGAAATTTTGCTGACAAGGGAGGCAAGGGGGTCAAAAATGGCAAAAAATATGCTTACGTAATACTTGAATGGCCCCTAAGTAGTGTCTTCCGGCATCTGCAAATCAGTAAACACCATTTCGGTCCATATCGGCATGGCCATGGGATGGAAATCGAGCTATCCGCTGTTCATGGGGGCAACCTGGTTTTTGCTTCCTAACCGCGAGAATTGTAGCACCGGTTAATGTAGACCAGTGCTTCCCAAAGTGGGCAATATCGCCCCCTGGTGGGCGATGGAATGGTCCAGGGGGGCGGTAGAAGCTACGGATTTAACATAGGATCCTATGGGTTTATTTGAGTCGGGGGGCGATGAGAGGAAAAAATTCTGGAGAAGGGGGCGATAGAATGAAAAGTTTTGGAAACTATGATGTAGACTGAGACCTTTGGGAAGTTATCGGAATGTTTAGGGTGAGGGCAACATTTGTGATTGACAGATTCTCTTAAGACGCATCTAAATTCGCCTGCTATACGCTGCCCTTAAGTGATTTGCTGAAATTTCCCATCAATCTTTACGATGTTCCGAAATATTTGATTGCGAGCCAAGTACACGCACCAGACGAACGTCAAACTTGGGATGACACGATCGCGAGACGAGTAGTTTTGACCGCTCATCTGAAAAGCCGGCAGAGCGCTACAGAAACAACGCAAGATTATCGGCAACCACAAAGAAACGGGTTGTGCTTCAGACATCATGGCTTTTGAATTATACCTTCCAAAAATCTGGAGATTAATATCTTCCGATAGTACATTCCTAGCGGTCTGGAAAGGAAACACGGAAACACTACTACTGCTACTACTTGGCCATACAATACATAACCACAAACATACACCTTGTAAACATTCCCTCTGGGAGATTTCTAATGAGCTGAAACATGCTGGAACGTGTGTTCTGATTGTATGTATAGTTTTAACGTATTTATGTCGTCAGAGTTATGCTTGTTTCGTGTTATACTGGTGCTGCCGTCTGTCTCTCATTTTTTAAAGTGAAAATGGCAATTTCTCACACATTTCTCATTGTATTTATCGTGTTATTTACTCTTTGCGGAGAGACTTTTTAAAATAAATGGCCCGGCTCGCATCCACTCCTCGTAGTTGGAAAGAACACAAAACACTGCTGGCATGATTCAACATTTTGTCTGTTTGTGTGTAGAGGATTCTGGAAGATGCTATAATTACATGCAAAATGTTCAGGAAAAGCATAGGCACACGAGTAACGATCACTTTGATGTTTTCTCACAAAAATTCCATGTTAAGCCTGCGATTTCAGGAAGAAATGTTTAATGGGATTTTGAAGTTCAGTACAGTTACACAGTTTTTTTAAGAACAAAATCCGATGATGGATACAAGATACGTATTCCCAGTGTACAGACACATACATATAAGAAAGTTTGGACAGGAACCACACGCCGAGGATCAAGTGTGTGTGTGAGAGAGCAATGAATCCTCTTGTCTTCCATTGCTATAATCCTGGAGGAAAAAACGGAAGTTATTTGCCCTATTTCCTGTGCGGAAGCCGGCGGAAATGGACTTTGTGATTGTCTAAGTACACTTTTTCTTTGGTTTTTTTGCTTGCCTATGCACATCCTGCGCGGTAAAGAAGACCGACCCGCGGTTCGTGTGTATTTACGGACTTTCGAAATATGATACCCGAAAAAGGTCTCTTCATTATCTTCCCAAATATTTAAAGATTCACTTAGCTACTCACATCATTGTTAGTTTAATATAAATATCTAAATCTTTTTCAAGACCTTTCTGGGGCAGATAGAACAATGCTCTGAATCATCTAGAGGTTATACATTAACAATAATTGTTATTATTATTATGCCTAATAATTGTTATCAATAGCAATTTCAATTATTAGAATGAATAATTTTTATATTAATCTTTACTGTTATATAATACAATTATGAATGTAATATCCAGAGAGTCTAATTTGATTGGATTTTCCTTCAATAAATCAGTTATTTCCAATTCAGCCAAATCCCGTTATAACGAACTCCAAAAGCCAGGGGAAATCACATCGTAATAAAGGAATTTCGTTATAAAGGAATTCCAGGTTATATTACTTCGTTTCTATGTAAACTTATTTGAGGGATTACAAAATTTCACGTTAAAACGAGATTTTCGCTATAACGGTATTCGTTAAAATGGGAATAGACTGAATTTGGATTTGATTACGAGTATTTTTGAGGTTTCATTTTCGTTTCTTCACTTTTCGAAATTGTTTTGTTCAGTGTTTCAATTAAATTTCCTCGGTGTTCAAATATGGTTTCTCAATAATCAGATTTAGCTTCCTTAGTGTTCAAACTTAGTTTCCTCAGGATTCAAAAATTTTTCTCCAGTGTTTAAATTTAGTTTTCTCAATATTTGAATTTAGTGTCTTCGGTGTCCAAAAACTTTTCCTCCTCAATATTTGAATTTAGTGTCTTCGGTGTCCAAAAACTTTTCCTCCTCAATATTTGAATTTAGTGTCTTCGGTGTCCAAAAACTTTTCCTCGGTTTGTTTGAAAATTTTTAATAAACTATTTGTTTGAAGTTTTCTCAGTATTTGAATACTTTCTCTCACTGTTCGAAATTTGCTCAAACAGTGTTTAAATTTTGTTTACACAATGTTTAAAGTTTGTACACAGTGTTTAAATTTAGATGATTTCTGATTTCTGTGTTTAAATTCAGTTAAATTGTTTTAGTTTTTTCATTTGAATTTTTTCTGGATGTTTAAATTTATTTCTCTTGATACTTGAATTAATTTTTCTTAATGTTTGAATTTAGTGTCTTCGGTGTTTGAATAATTCTGTGCTCAGATGGTAAAATGTAAAATAAGTAAAATAAATGTAAATTAAAAGTCACTTTTTCAAAATTTCACGAGGGTAAATTTGTAAAAAATATATTGCAAAAATGTGATACCTCGGCTTTTTGACTTATTGCAATTTGCCTCCGTTGATTCCTCACAAACCGAGATAAGAGATGGCCGAAATTTTTTCACCTTCCAAAATTTTGACGAATAAAACTCCAAATGCGAACTGAATTTTTTGGGAAAGGGACTTGTGACATTTTGCAATCTGACCACAGAATTTCTCTCAGTGGTTCTACAATTTTTCTCAGTATTTGAATAATTTATGTAATTTTTCAAAATTTGTTTACATAATATTTACATTTTATTTACCTAATAATACTCAAATTTAGTTTCCTCAGCGTTTGAATCTAGCTTCCCTATTGTTAGAATTCATACCAGTATGTTTTGAGTGTTCTGTATTTATTATCAGTTTATGGATCTAGTATTCATTGTTTGAATCCGATGTTATACGTTTATTTTTTTATACTGTTTGAGTTTTGTTATCACTGAGTTCAAATTTTATTTTCATGGTGTTTGAATTGAATTCGGTGAGTTTTCGAATTTCCACTATTCGATTTGTTTACATAGTTTGGATTTAGTTTTCAACAGTGTTTCCAAACAGTCGGTATGGATTCAGTTTTTACGGTGTTCGAATATCAGTACCGTTAGCCACCTGGTCGTGGTTCATTTGTATGATTAGCGCCAATAGCAAACTACGGAATACTTCTTGATCTTCGGGGATTTCCTATTTAACGCTTTGCGTGCTTCTGACAAGTTCCAGGGAAATAGCGCATTTTCTCACCCAAAATATATATTTTTCCCCCTGCTGTGTGTCGGCGACATCTGTCCGTGAAAAATCGAACGACAAGCTGCTTTACGGTTCATTAAAGCCGAACAAATCATGTTTGGTACACGCTTTGCCGGGAAATGAAGGGAATAGCGGGAGAGATACAACCGACAACCACCGGAACAAAACGTTTTTCACTTGGCTTTTATCTATGATAGGTACATACATATATATAATGTAATAGCGATGTGCGACCTGATCTTTCGTCAGTGTAATTTTTCATGTTCCCAATACGAAGGTGTCACGATCGTTTGTTGTTGGGGAGCTATTAACAGAAAAGAAAGGGTTCAAAGAACACATCGATTACACGCATTGGCATCGTCATGTTCGAACATTACTTCCAGAACAATGTTTTTACCCCCTTTCTTCGAAAATTGTTGTCAGCCTCTATTATATTTATCTTACATGAAGGATCATTATAATTACATCACCACTTCCTTCAAAATTTTTTCGTATTCAGTCGAACTGATTTGTGCTTTCATAAAAAATATAATTTCTTGAATACTGTTGTATTAAAGTTACTTGAATAGATATATACTGTTGTAGTATATATCTTTCATAATTGAATTTTCTATTCGTTATTTCTTTGGAATTCTTGCAAAAATAGAGTAAAACTTTGAATAACTTTATAGTTAGAAATTTTTGAAATTTTATTTTTGAAATGTTACGTGGAAATTCTAACTAATGAATGCGAATGAGTTATTTCCAAATTTTATTGTACCATGATATTAAAAGTTTCATCTTCATTATCGAATACGATTAAAGCAATATGATATTTTATATATAATCACATTTGTATTGAATGCCATTTCTATAAATATAATTACTCATCAAACGATAAACCATTGAACACATTTTATAAATTTAAATTTTGATGTAAATAAATTGAAGTACTGATAGAACTGAAATCAAACATTCCACACATACTGGAGAAATTTCAAATAAAATAACTTCAAATGATTGAAAAATTTTGAAATAGTTTCAAATATTTGGAACATAAAAAACATTTTTGAAGGAAGAAAATGTTTCAAATCTTTTTCTTTTTCAAGAACTGTAAAAAAATTCAGCTTCGTGCAATTCAGACGCTGTGAACAACTTCTTGGAATTTAGATGCAGTTTAGACGCTGTAAGCATCCTCATGTTATTCAGACGCTGTAAGCATCCTCATGTTATCCACACGCTGTAATCCTCATGTTATTCAGACGCTGTAAGTATCCTTATGTTATTCAGACGCTGTAAGTATCCCCATGTTATTCAGACGCTGTAAGTATCCTCATGTTATTCAGACGCTGTAAGTATCCTCATGCAATTTAGACGGCGAAAGCAACTTTATGTAATTTAGAAGCTGTAAACACCTTCATGCAGTTCCGACGCTCAGAACAATTTCATGAAATTAAGACGCTGTAAACAACTTCAATATAGACACTGTAAACAACTTCAATATAGACGCTGTAAACAACTTCAATATAGACGCTGTAAACAACTTCGATATAGACGCTGTGAACAACTTCGTGCAATTTTGACGCTATAAACAACTTTCTGAAATTTATACCCTGAAATCCTCCTCGCAGCTCAGACGCATTAAACAACTTCATGAAATTTAGACTCCGAAAGCGACTTCATGTAATTTAGAAGCTGTAAACAATTGCATGTAATTCCTTCGCTGAGCACAACTTCTTGGAATTAAGACGCTGTAAACAACTTCAAAAACTTGATTCAACAACAATTCAAACATTTCAGAGACATGGAAAAGAACTTCAAAAATAACAACGGAAACCTCATCAGTTACTGAAATGACTGCACTTACATATCACATAATAATACCGAAAGCAAAGAAATTATTCAACGTATTGGAATTATTCCAGTCTCTTCTAATAGATTAATGAAACAAATAATGCATCAACTTCCAACCACTAAATTACTCGCATTAATTACAAGGGATGTGGAAGTATTCCTACTCAACGGTAACACACACCGGAATATATTTTTTTTATGAATAGAAGGTACGTTTTGAAATATATCGAGTACCATGAGAACAAAATCTTGAACAAGAGAAATAAAGATCAAAGGAAAAGAAAAAAAGTCAGATCTTATCGAAAAGAGCAAACTCCAAAAAAGAAAAAAACCCCACAGACACACGCTGAAAATTTCTCCCCTCGGCACGTTCTCTGGCAATCCTGTTTTTATGTTGCAGTTTCCCGGAAAAAAACCACGGCCGTGAGGAAATCCAGGCATTTATACCCCCATTTCAACCTCATATCACATCTTCAGCACCTATGCAACTACTACGACTACTATCCTCCCTTTCAACCCTCAAGTCAGGTCTCGCATCCGTTATATTTTGCATGAGGAGCCAAGTCAGGTATATATGGAAGCAGCAAAAAAAAAAAAAGCAAAGCACCCTTTACCACCAAATGAGATGGAAGATAGGATAGAATAGGATAAGGCAGTGAAGCAAAAAAGAAAAGCAAATACTATATATATATATATACATACACATATACAGTATAAAAAAAATAGACTGTGTTGGTTCGTAAAAATAAACGTGACTGGTGAAATCTGAATAGTTCTATCGATTCGTGTCTGCAACTTCAACGCTAAAATGTCATATGCGATCAAGCTAGTCTGGGAAATTTTCGCTCCTATGGTTGAAGATTATTGTAGGTTTAGGTTTTCCAGATATCAGTGTTCATATTGTGTCGCTCAACAAGAGAGTTCTAAACCCAGGTTTGATTTCTGTTTCAGAAACTGTCATCTCTAAATTCCAATACAGCAGGTTGGTGACATTCCACGTTGAAGCAGACCAAAATACCGATATTCTGTTCCAAGAAAACTCAAGTTACAAGAATACATCTATCACGAATCTAATTCCGTGTAATCTCTTGGACATGATCAATATTGTCCACACGACTGGCTTTTGGCGACCCACTTTCCATCTCAATGATGAAACGCCTCTCGAAGTCTGCTGGTGCGTGAATCAATTCTTCGAGCTTCTATTCGACCCATGCGGCCCCAATGATTGCCGAAAACCAGGAGTAAGGGATTAAAGTAATTGCAGAAGAATGTAGAAAAAATGTTTTGCTGTAAAATTCAAACTGTTAATTGAGTGAAATGATTTGCAAAAGAAACAGCGATTTCTGATTTATTGCATCTACTAGCTGGGAACCAGAACAAAAAAAATGGACATGTTTCAATTTATGAAGTGGAGTCCAGAGAAAAATTTCAACTACTAAATTGCTCGTTTTCCACCTCATTAGTTATGTTTTATGTTATGAGTTTCCTGGGCCAATTTCCTCGTGCGGCTTATACACCGGAGTATCTTCCCTGGCATGGAACGTGATGCTGAAGCTGACCATTATGTTGGCCCTGGAACAGTGAGAAGTTGGCCACCCTTGTTCAAATGCATTTTGTGGGGGGGGGGGATTATCGCAAAGTCAAAAGCCCTTTCTGCGCCTTGACAAGTCGTCTTTAGGGACAGCATATGAGACTTGGCACGTGGGCGGTAGGTGGCTTGAGCCGCCCCTGAGTCCACCCACGGTTGGCTCGAAATAGTTCCAAACTCACGAAACCTCCGAACGTCTCGCTCAAGGAGTTGTCTCACTGGGTTACTCTGCCCATAATTTTTAAGGTTTCACTGTAAAAGCCTGCCATTAAATTCTGTCAAAAGTCTTGAAAGATTCAGTGAGCCCTCTACGATTTGAGCTAGAACCAAGGGTATTGGTTCTATGTACTAGAGAGGCAATAGCTAAATGTCTCTTTGGCTAGAACTTTAAGCTGGCCATTCCATATTGATTTTTAATACATTAGTTAAAAATTATAATTATAAAAAAAATTACCGCATTTTTTTTGGATTATCACAGTGTTAAAAAAATCAAAATGTATTTTTGAGCTTAATTTCTTAGACTGCGGTAAAAGAGGGAGAGAGATGGCACTCAAACTCATGTGTTGCAAATACAGTGAAACATATCTAAGATGAACAGTATGAGATGGACAACTTCATTGATTAACGATAATTAATTCAACTTGCGTTGTGACTGCAATCCAGTCCAGTAAGAACTCGGCGGCACCCTCTGACTTGGCCCGTTAGAGCCACACGGGCAACTTTTTCGTAGACCAGACGCTGCAAATCCTGACAGTAGGTACAGATCTGTCTGGTAATGCGAAACGGGCATAGCCCTTAATCAATAAACAGGAGAGGTCAGATTCGAGATATGGTGCCAATCTGTTATTTTCCACAAGGTTTTCTTCTTGTCTATTCTATAAAGTCTGGATCTTCGAACATACCTGTGAGCACCAACCAGCGCTTTAGCCTTAGCACGCCAAGGCCACTGTCCAGGAAAGGGAACCCTCAAAAATGCTATCTCAGATTAATCTAGGACCAAGTTACCAGGGACAACAACGAGAAGGTAAACTTTGCTGATTTGACTTTGGGGGGTGTGGCACAACCTCTATTCCGGTAAAAAGGACCCGATTAGCGAAGTGGTAAGGTGCTTGTCTTTCACTATGAAGGTTGCCGTCAAGATTTGAACTTTGTAGTCACTTCCAATTCGGACAAGAACATCGGAAACAAGTGCAATAGGTGACAGCAGTGGCACAGTGCCGACGTGGTGCCCCGTGGTAAGATGCTCGTCTTCCACTATGAAGGTTACCATCAAGTTCCATGGGTTCGAATCCGGGCGTAGAAAGTTAGAAGCAAGTTCTTTACCTACCGAGCCTGGGGCGACCACCGTTAGATGGAGCCTTCATTTCCCACCCAACTCCACTAGTTGGAAATTGTCGTATGGCGATATAAGATAACCGGAGTTGGTGGGTGGTAAAGTAGTAGTCCGGTAAAAAAGGCTATTAAAATGTATATTTATGCACCCTAAAATCTCTGCAAAAAATCTCTACAAATGGAAGTCATGTGTTACTTTCGTTTGTATACTTTGAATGTTTTGATAACACCTTGACACATCGAAAGAAATGAGTTGCTCGTGTTAGAGCCGTCTTAAGAGTATCATGGGCCCCTGGGCCAATTGATTTTTCTTAGGCCCTACAAAACAAATTATCGAAAACTTCATCCAGATCTCATTTTTGTGAGGCCCCTCTTCGCTTGATGTCCCCGGGACGTGCCCGGTTGGGCCCCTGCCTTAAGACGGCACTGGCTCGTGTTCGGAGGCAAAAAAAAAATAGTTTCAACCATGCGTTGAAACTTGCAGACCAGTTGCACTGTCATCAAAGAGCATCACATTGAACAAAGTATCTTTTAAACTGGCGTTTGACCTCAGATATAAAACTGTTACCTTCTGTGTAAAAATAACAGATATCAGTTATCCCAAGCAATGTCATTACATTTCTAAATACCAGCAAAGTGTTTATTTTTACATACTGTAGCCTGTAAAAAATTAGAGTAGTTTCATTACATATAATGTTGGTGAAATTAATCACTTTTACCGGCAATTATGCATAGTGTCCAAGTGCCGTTGATAAATTTAATAAGTTTTACAAAAAATTATCACTTAGCGATTATGCATAATACCCAAGCGTCGAGTCGTTGGTAAACAAGATAAATCGTACTATACGATATACTACACATGATAATTCATATTGCCTCAATATATTGGGGTACGATCGTAAAATCTGTAGTCATTATATCAGCGTCCGATTACATTCATCACGCATACTAGATTTTGAATTTTTTTTCATACTTGTCAAATTCACAGATTACACTAGGGTATTATGCATAATCACAGATAAAAACGATGAATTTCCATTGTTTATCAAATTTACCAACGACGTTTGTGTATTATGCATAACGGTAAAAATGATAAATGTATCAAACTTTTCAAGACTGGTAAGTATGCATAACAACCGGTTAATTATGCATAATAACGACTTATCACACATTTACGGAATACCAAACATATACAATACATGAAATCGATCACGCACCACCGGGATACATCCAAATCCCTTCTCATTTCTTTTTGTGTTTCAATGACAGAAAACAAAATAAGAAATATAGTGCATTTTCTCAAGTGCTTGGATCAGATTAAGAACTACATCAGCATTTTGTAGCATTTTTGCATAGGAATTTTGTGGATGATAGATCAAATTTCTCCCAAGTTATACTGCATGCAAAATCATAAACTATGTAGCATGTGATTCCACTAGGAAAAAAATCTTTCTTCTTACTAAATCCCAGTTTTCTTTCTTGGATCGTGGTTGGTTCAGATGGGAAAAGAAGAGAGTAAGAAGAGAAGAAGAGTGATCTCAGTGAGTTCAATCAAGTAAACTGTATCTACGAAATAGCTTCTTTTCCTGGTCACGTGCTAACTCAGTATCACGTCAGTCATGCCACACTTACTCTTGAGATTCTTCTAGCATCATTGACTTTCTTCTCTTACTTCATTTTCTTATTCTCTATCATTGTATGTACTTTTTCCCCGACGTTTTTTCTCTACCAGAAAAAAAAAATCCCGTAGAAACTGAACCTCGTTATCCTGATTTCCCGATCGGCACTATATGCTATACCTAGCTTTGTTCTAATCATTTTTGTTCGTTCTTACTGCATTATTCAAGTTCAAATCACCTGTTAGATGATGCTATGCATTTGATTTGGTATTTCCTGATAGTAAATGTATTGTGTTGGTGCATTCGTGGCGAGAATGATATCGTAATAATATGTGACTTGAAATCATGAAATCATGCTTAATTTTAATGATATTCATTACACAAAGGTAACTGTGCAGTACTGATCAGGAAATATAGACATAATGTAAGATAATTGAATCAAAAAGTTCTTGAAGTCATTGAAAATTAAATCTCAAAATACATTACAAGAAATTAAGTATTAATGAATCGCTTTGCTAAATACAAATTTCATTGAATTTACTCTGAATTAAAACAATAAATTTAGAAATTTATGAAATAGTTTTTGGTTTCGGGGAGTATATTAATATACAGGGTGTCTCATAAATTCGTAAATAGTTTTAAAAAAATTAATAAAAATTGAAGAGGAATTACTGTATTTGAATGCGGTTTCGAAGAAAGGTATATCACGAAGGGGATTTTTTTTTCTGTCCAGAAAAAAAATAGTTCAAATTTTCGTTGATAGAGAGTGCTGCACAAAAGCACTTTTACAGAGTTTTGAAATTTCAAACTTTAATTATAATCACCATTTAATTCGGTGATTTTGAGAAACTTGTTTTCGCATTCGTTATAACGGATTTTTCATTTCGTAATATCTGAACTCTCAATGCATTGTTCTTATGTAAACTTATTTGGGGATTAGAAAACTTTTCGTTGCAACGAGATTTTAGCTATAACGGTATTCGTTAAAACGGGATTCGACTGCATTTGATAAAAACTCTCAAAATTTCCCACTAACGCTGAAAAATTTCCTCCCATGAGTTACCGTGACCGTAAATTAATTATGTAGAGCGCCAGGCCTATTCTCATGTAAATGGCCTACATCTCCTTCATCATGAGGATCACTATTGACGTGATCGCTACAATGAACTTGGGAATGGATAATTTACCCCCCCCCCCCCATTTTTTTAAATTACTTAATACTGCAATATGCAATTTGCCCAGGGACAGCTCCGTATATTGGTTATTTTACAATTTTCAGCCATTATTCTATTTATCCCCATTGCACACTCTGCCATTACACGCAAGATCGGTCAATCAATAAACACTGTCTATCATATCTGTTATTTTTCTAGATATCATTGTATCTTTTTTTTATTACTGATTTCTTTCTGAATTTTTAATCCAATGTAAAATATACTTTACAACTTGACTCTTCTTTATCATCATAGAAATGTTATCATATCAAAAAATCATCCATAGAAATGTTACATTTGTAATTAAATATCAAAACATGTGAATCATAATGTCATGAATCCCAATTCTTCTACACATTTACAATACATTACAATAATACCTAACAATAATTACCATTATTAGAGTCTAAATTATTACAGAATATTTGCCTACGAATTTCCTTACAATATAATAATATGCGATTATATGAGTAAATGTCGTTATGCGATTAAATGTGATTAAGTAAACAAATGATTATGCAATTTATATGGAGACTAAGGAGAAAAAACATCCTGTATATCCTGTATACTTTTAATACAAATACAAATACAACGCCCCAACAGGCAAAATGCCCAACGAGGTGGCTGAGAAAAAGATGCCCATAAAAATATGGATGTCATATATTTCAAAAATACAGCAACCCAATTAAAATGCAATTAACAAAAATTATAAACAATATATACACATGATAAAATATTATACAATGCCCATAAAGAATATTATGGTTGTCTTATTCTAAGAATGGATAGCTTCTCGATTTACCCCAACATGTTTATAGTATTTCTTTTTAAACGTGTCAATTGTGTTACAATTACTATACGATACAGGATGTATTATATTGAGAAATATCATATATATAGCTGGAACTCCTCCTGCCACCTGTCGAATCGATAAGTCAACTGTTAATGATCCTCCAAAGTAGAATCGGTAAAGAATAAGGTGCTACATGCAAAAAATATATAATGTGGATATTAATAAATATTTTTTTAAGTTACCATGAAAAAGAAGCAGCTCTCGTCAAAGGCGGGAACCGAAAAAAACCGGTCTGAAAAATTCACTTTTTTCAGACTGGTTCTCCATCATGTAAAAATATCAAAATATGCAAAGAAATAGAAATCCGACCCCTACTGATTATCATTTGTACAGTGATTTGCTTTGACATGCAGCACCCGCTATCAACAAAAATCTGAACTCAATCTTTTTTTCTGTACCAGACCAAAAGAAAAGTCTCCTTTTAGTGAGAATAACTTTTTGCTAAACCATATCCAAGCAAAACAATTTCTTCAACTTTCATGGATTTTTAAACTATTTAAGAACTTATGGGACTATCTTTATATTCGGGGTCCTAACGTAGTGGTTATTAAACTTTTGTCTCCCGCGGCTCCCAGAAAGGTCCAACGAAGAACCACTTCAAAATCAAACGATGGAATTTCTATTTTTCTTTGCCATAGGTTCCTTAAATTTTGCTTTTGTATAAACTTCCATCAATTTGAATTATTTTTCTTTATTTTGAACAGCTCTATTGCAGTGGTTCTCAAACTTTTCCCAGCCGCGACTCCCTTGGCCTTGCCATCGTTTGTGTTCTGCGTGTTCCTAGAATACAAAATCACATGCATGTATAACCACTTGTTTCTCAAATTCGTCGCACATTCAAACTTGCCGGCTTGGGCCTGCTAGCTCCCACCTCATATCTGTAAATACACCTCTGGCTATAATCGGAGTGTCGTCACAACCGAGGTTACCGTTTCCAATACTTTTTTTTGACGAAAAATGTACTCAGACACCAATTTCCTCACCAGGACGTTTGATTCCCAGGACTTGTCTCCCCTAGCGCATTTCGCCCCCGAACTGGGTAAAGTGAGTGGGTGACTGACCATATGAGAGATCAAGTGAGTGGGCGAGTGACCGAATGTGTGGCCAAATGAGTAACCATATGAATGAGTGAGTGAGTCTTGCATGGAGGCACTCACTCAGTCGGTAATTCACTTGCTCGATCACTCACCCACCTACTTAGTCACTCATACGGTCACTCACCAACTCACTTGGTGAGTGAGTTGGTGAGCGGAGGTTGGCTCCTGGGGGGGGGAGGGGGATGTCGGGCGCTAAAAGTTTTTGTAAACTGTATTGGTCAGGTCTCGCGCATCTTACCTACTATATCCACACCAAACCTGCTCGCGATACTTACCTCATTACCTCATTCCATTACATACGCGTAATTGATGGCATAAGTAAGAAAAGTGGACATGAAAATACGACTCAGCCGCATATAAATAAAGCTGAGTCTCTTGATCATTTTTTTATGTTTTTAACAAATTATTTTAGTACAAATACTTTCCATATTTCATTTCCCTCTTGTAAGACCAAAATAACAAATAATAAAAGGAAGAAAAAAGTAATAAAAATAACTGAAGAAATATAACATTTAGGAGAGAAAAAATTTTCCGACAAGGACTTCACATAAAGAAAAGCACGTACGATGATATTTTTCCATGTCCAAGTGAAGTCCGAAACCGAAAAAAACAACTCTGACACGTGCGTAAGAAAACCGAACCGCACAAAATATAGCCCCTTCCCCGTACATACGATATAAGTAAAAAACAAGTACGAAAGATAAGAAAAGAAAAAAGATTTATGTTTCTTTCTTTTTTTATGGAATTTCGTATAAAAACAATTTTTTTTCATATTTTAAGGTATATAGAAAAATTTATCATCGAGAAAGAGAAATTACCGTTCTGAAATAAACCCAAAAAGAATAAATAACCTAATTATGTTGCATATATCATATCTAGTTGTATAAAAACAGTATTTGATAATGATAATTACATTAGCTTATTGAATAATAGTAAGTAGAATGATAGAGACGATGAGTCCTATAAGCTCTGTATTTCAATGAATGACGGTAACAGTAAATAATAATAATACCAAAATTAATTATAATAGTCGCATAAAATAATATAACTAGCGATATTTATTTCTATAAAATTAATGTTTCAGCTAATTATTGACGAGATCGTATTTTCTTAGTGATAATATCATGCAATATATGATCAAATAATTTATTCTATTTCTTCTGATGATATAATAAATGGTAAACTCTCTCCACAGTAAGCATTTATTATATTATATATATATATATATCTCTAACAATATTTAACTAGTTTTCATTCATATATAAATGATGAATATTTATATAAATTGTTGGAATAATAAATAATAAATAAAATAAATCTTTATTTGCAATCTTTAGCGCCAGACCCATGCAAGAATTGCGTGCAATTAATTTTAGAATAATACCGTATTCACAAAAGTTACTCGTTATAATAATAATGCGTTGCCATTTCAAAAATAGAAAAAAAAAGCAATTGTTATAAAAAAAAATTATTTAAATATTATAATAATAAATTATACGTTAGTTTTATTTAAATAAATAAATATACAAATACAACGCCACAACAGGCAAATTGCCCAAAGAGGTGGCTGACTTAAGAACATCGTGGATCCCCGAGCCCCTACCTACTACTGCTACACCACACACAGAGAGAAACACGCCCACAATAATTTTTCCCAATTACAACCGAACCGCTGTATATGTTAGGGGTCATTCAAGTATCGCATCAGCATCGATGGGGAGGGGAGGGGGTTTCCGATTTGCTGACTTTTGATGACAAGGGGGGTGGGTTTGGATAATGTTTACGTCATCAACCACCCTTTATTAAAATATGAAATATTCTTGATTAAATGTTTCACGGATTCTTCAAGTGCTCTGGAACTACGCAACGCATCACTCCAGTGATCCGTAATTATGCAAGGAATCACTAAAGTAATCTGGGAATATTCCGCGGGTAACTTTAGCGATGTTGAACCGCACACTGGGGGAGCTTAAGTACTCTAAAATTGTGCCACATGTCAGGGGATCATCTCTGAATGTGCCACGGATCTTTAAGTGTTCTGGAACTGTGTCACGGGTTACTTAAGTGATCTTTGAATGTGCCACGAGCCACTTAAATGCTCTGGAATTGTGCCACAGGTCATTTAAGCGATCTGTAAAAAAGTGCCGCTTAGTTCATTTTTACAAAATTGAGTTTGAGGGGGGCAAGCTACATCACATAACCTTCAGGGCCACATTTGGTCCGCGAGTCAATGGTTTATCATGTATGGCTTAAAGGGTGGGTCGCAATGAATTTCTTTTTAATGAATTTCTTTTGAATTAAAGTTTTTTGCATTTAAAAAAAATTTTTTTTTCGTCTGTGGGGAGGCATACGAGCCCCCTCCCTATGCCCTCCTCCCGCATACGTTTCTGATCCCACGAATATGTGTTAGGAGGTAGGGGGGCACTGCTGACGAAATTTTGCTGACGGGGGGAGGGGTCAAAAATGGCTGAAAATTGCTTACGTAATACTCGAACGGCCCCTTAAGGAAATCTGATAAATCCGATTATTAGCGTAATCATCGCCTATTATGCGTAGTTACCAACCATTTTTGCAAGTTTAATTAATTTTGTTTCTCACCGGTAATTATTTGTTTCACCCCCAGGTCGTATTGGTGAATACAGGGTGGGAAAAAAGTCCGTAGAAACTTTAAAAAGTCATAAAACCCGGAAATAAAAAACGGTTTGCGCGCAAGGTTAGTTAGCATCGCTAGATCACGGTAATTTTTTGACAGGAAAAAAATAACTCAAAGAACAGCCGATAGGTGAATCTGACGTGCACAAGTCAAAGAAAAGGTAAAGAAAAATCCGGTCCATCAAATCTGTCGGAACTGAAAGATGCCATCCGTCAAGAGATGTCATGTATACATCCGTACCTGCTGGATTTGTGACTCGCCTGCAATGTGTTATCGCCTGTGGTGGTGGTGGTCATGTGGAACATATACTGCTGTGATAAGCGATTTTGAGGCATTCTGTTCGTTATTTGTGTATCTTTTCTTTGACTTGTGTACCTCCGCGCCACCTATCGGTTGCTGTTTTTTTAGTTTTTTCCTGTCAAAAAATTTTGTGGCCTAGCAATGCTAACCCTGCAAACCGAAAAAAAAAACGATCGGTCTCCCCTCGCTTTTAATGAATTGTGTCCTTTTTTCCCCCCTCTAATCTGTTTTATTACATCACCTGGAGCAAGGAGAGAGTTTTCTTTCGATACACTCAGTCGTTTTTTATATATATTTTTAATCTTTCTGGAGTGTTGTTTTTTTTTGCCGGGGAATCAGCATTGAGTATTGTTAGCATCCTATTTTCTTTATTTCTGAATGGAATAGATACTCCCCCCCCCCACTTCAGTGCACGGCTCCATTGTTTGTTCACAACAGTTCTACTGTTAGCGCACAAACAATGGTAATCTCAAAATGCATATTGCGTTTTTCTTCTTACAGAGCTGTTTTACCGACTGTCTGTTTCAAGTTATCTTGGGGGCAAGCTGGGTCATGGTTAGAATAACATGTGCTCTGCCTGGGAGCAACATGGATTCGTCTGGAAATTTCGAAGGCGCTGGTCAAAGCGTGTAAAAATGTGCGGGAAATACACACACACATGCAAACTCATGCCTATG
Source organism: Pholcus phalangioides (assembly GCF_987345545.1). NCBI lineage: Eukaryota > Metazoa > Arthropoda > Arachnida > Araneae > Pholcidae > Pholcus > Pholcus phalangioides. The sequence continues at coordinate 24,359,550 of NW_028301628.1, forward strand.
AAGAGATATACATATGTTTCAGACTGAACAAAAAGTGATTCCAGAAACCTGAAAAGGAGGACAAATGGACGAACATTCTAAAACGTCGGTGGACGCCTGAAGATACCCTAAAAAGGGGAACGACGGGTAACCTTACTTTAGTCGAATTTTTACATTCAATTTATTATTTATTTACTATTTTATTCACTCTTATTATTACATTATATTATTACATTTATATCATGGTCAGACATCAGTGGTCTTTATTGATTTTGAGTTTATTATTGATTTGCATTTCGCATAGTTTTAATGTGATTTGTATATTGCTTATGTATTTTACTATTGAAATTTAACAATTTTTTCAATTGGGATTTTTGGGATTTTCTTTGGGAACTAAATTACAGTTTTGAGCAGTTTAAACAAATAGTTTTTCCTATTTCCTCTAATAATATAGTGTGGGCGAAAGGACCTAGACACATTCAAAAAAATCAACTGATTGACTTAAAAAGGTGTGGTTTGCACTAAAATAATTGAGGCAACCATAAACATTAAATACACATACTATGTTGTATATTATGTGTTATACGAGTGTAGCGCCATCTTTGAGTCTGGTTTTGAATAATTTTTAATTTATGAAAAAAATTAAAAATCCAAAATGAATATACTAGTGCAAACCGCACTTTTTATGTCAATTGGCTTTTTTATTTTTATTGAGTCTATCACTTTCCATCTATCCTGTACAATAAGTGCTTGAATTCAATGATAGATTTTCCCTAACAGTATTTTATTAGATGTTTTCTTTGTAATTATTTTTAAATGTATTTTTGTTTCTTAATGCGGCTGTTTGTAGTTCGGTCCTGTATGGGGCCAAAACTTTGGTCCGCTAATGCGGAGGTATGATATACAGTATAATCGCGTTGGAGTTCGGTCGCAATTAGTTTCCACACATTTTAATGTTAAAATGTATATGTTACTTTGAGCAAAAGTGTGATACACCGGTGATTATGCATAATTCGCAAATAAAGTTGGAAAGCTGATAAATATATATGGGGGAAAATGTATACATAACAACCTTATAAGTAAATCACCCATCACTAGTTTACTAGCAGAAATGTATGTGTGCCAAACAGTCTGAGTGCGTATCTAGTGTTGTGTCTGATTGTTCAGTGTCTAAAGTGTGATGTTGGAACATTTGTAACGTTGTAAGTCAGTGGCGATAACGGGGAGATCGGCTCGTATTCGCGCCTGGAAGTTCGGAACCACAGAAAACTAACTTCAGCTCACCATCACTGTGATGACGGTGGGGTTTGAACCCGGGTCCTCGCAGGGCGAATCCGTCACTCGACCAGCACAGTGGCACCGAGTGTCCGTTAATGGAGAGTGAAATGCATCAAAGCCCTATTCCAGGGATCAGAAAAGTGACCATTAACGGGAAAGTTCCTCTGCATTGAGAGGTCCGTGAAGAATCTGACCGGAGGGCGATGTTGCTAGATGTGGGAGCAATGACTGGGGTATAGGGAATGGTTTTATTTTTGTAAAAAATTAAAAACGAGGCCCCCTGAGAATCCTGTGTATGCCTATGGTTAGGAAGCCAAAAAACAGCTTCTATTTGATTTTCCAAGAAATTCAAGCTTATTTTTTCATAAGTGACCAATTCAATCAGTATTCATATTATTTTTTCAATCTTTTCCATTGTCAAAAATATATATATATTTTTTTAACCGAGCACAACTCAGGTCTATTGCCATAGGAAATTTTCTACCTAGTGAGTTGTGCCGGAAGTTTAATTGTGTGTACCTAACAATCTGAGTGCGTATCTAGTGTTGTGTATGATTTTTCAGTGCTGCCATCTATATCTCAGAAGTGAAGTGAGTGATGTGTCGTGACTGAATATTTGTACTGTTTGTAGGTCTGTTGTTCTCTGTGGCGAGACTTTTAACGGGGAGATCGGCTCGCAATATGGGCTGTCAAAAATATTGTAAAAATGCCAAAAAATAATGTGAAAATGCCCTGACGATAATAAAAAACAGAAAGATGCAAAAAAATTGCGAAGGGCCTCAACATCCGATCCTTGCTTATTAATCATGACAGCTAAATTCTCATGAAATTTTAATATTAGAATAACTTATTAATTATTATTTATTTAATTATTATTATTTTACTATCTCAATTTGATTTTTTCGATTTTAAATTCTATTAAAATAAAAAAATTAATAAGTTAGTTTATTAAAAATTCGATAACTTATATTACAGGTTGTGGCGGTCAGTGTATTGTGTACGAAGCGGCGAACAGAGAACATTCCTTTATTCTACATTAATACAGAACAACTATACGTTAACATGCGAAACTGACAACCCTTCGTCATGAAGGTTAAAATCGAACTCCTCGAGAATGTCTTCGTCTCTCGATAAAACTTCACGTGTGAATAAAAGTATTAATGTACGTCCTTGTCAACAGCTTGCCTGTTACAAGGTCTATTTAGAATCTATCCGGAATTTAATTCGTTACTTATTATTATTATATGAACTAATTTCTCATGTTTATTAATCATCTCAATTTCATTGTTAGGATGATGATTTAAAATTAGAATTTCTACAAGCTAGAGTATATATTGGGGTAACATTCAGAAATAATAGTATACTAATTAAGGATTACAGAATAGAAAAAAAAAAGAGAAAAGGTTGTCCTAAAGTTGCCTGGAATGCAACCTTAGGACAACACAGAGCCTTATTTGTTTTATAAATAACTTTAAACAATCGAAAAAACTCCATTCCAACTTTATTTTCCCCCAAACATCAACTCTGGCCATATCGCTATTTACTGCCATTAACGGAAACGAAGGTGCTGTCTATTCGTGGTCGCCCCAATTCCGTTAGGGAAAATTTCTTATCTATAGCCTCCATCGGGTTCGAACCCAAGCCCGAGATAGCAACCAAGGTGGTAGACGAGAATCTTACCACCACACCACTCAGGATTACATGGCCCCTTGGAAATCATGTTAACTATCACAATATGGATTCCATATTCAAAGCAACTCTTATCCTGAATTTACCCCAGTTTGCGGTAAATATTAATCATGTTTTTGAAAATTGTCCATAAATAAGCAATTCACTTCTTCAAAAAATAAAAAAAGTATGTATTTGAGTATTTAAAGATACTCATTTGATTTTCTTTAAATTCATCAATAACGAGATGTTCCTAAATTTTATGAGCTATGTCTCTTCAAAGTTCCAAGATAATTTCTCACGAACACTAATGGAATTTTGATACGATTTCTCGGTATCTACCAAACTTAATATGAAAAAAAAGCATTATAACATTATCTCAAAAGAAGATCGATGATCAATCCGATTTCAACAAAATTAATTTATCTAATTTTCAAGCTCGAACGACAAAGAATCTCACGCAAAGAATCAGATAAACTAAAAACATCAATATATCTATATAAACACAAATTCGAAGATTCATGGAACATCGAATCGTTTGAATACGAATGAATCCTAAAGAGTCCTCATGTTTATATCGAATGGGGGATTCATGGCCTTTATTTATTTATTTATTTTTGTTCTGCTCCTCGTGCAATGGAATTCGTTTCTCGGTCACGTATTTTCAATGGCGTTTGTAGTCACAAGTAAAAAAACAAGAAAAATACTAAAATGGATATACATACGCTATACATACATATATATACATACACACAAGACTTTTTGCAATATAAATGCTCGAATAGCCCTATTTAAAGGGCCCGTTTTTTCGTTTTCTTTTTTCTGGGGGTATTCTAACCCGCTGTGTAGTTGGCTATTTGATATACTGCATTCTGATATCGACTTTAAGGGAGGGGAAAAATAAATGGAGGAAAATTTTCTCCTATTTTTTTTTTTTTTTTTTGTTATTTTTCTTCTGACTTGTAATCTTTGTTTCTTTGAACAGTTCAATATTTTTCTTGGCCAAGAGAATTGCTGTCTGAATTTTTACTGGCGTCCCTACCCTCTCTCTCTCGCTCTCGTTCTCTTACTTCTATGGCTTTCATGTGTTGTGGTTTTTATCTGATCCCAGTCACTGGCACAAATGCCTCTTCTCCCCCTAGCTCTATTCCTATACACATGCAGTAAAAATTTTCCGATGGCCTTTCTAAATTCAGTGGAGCGAGAAACGGGGTATTTCTGTTTTAGAAATCAGGGGAAGTATAAAATATATATATATAAAATAAATAAAATAAAAAGAGGACCGAACGACCACCCATGGTGAACTCAGTCAATTTTTAGGAAACATTTTCTACCCGGGGCCCCCCATTTTATTTTATCCTTTATCCATCCATTTACGTTGCTGGTTTTATTCTGGAGGAAAATAAAAATTGACACACAGACATGGGTTTTTAGTTTTCTTTAACATGCAAGTCTTGCCCTTTTTTATGTTTAATGTTATTTTTCAGTTTTCGGGTAAGAGGCTGTTGAATATGCATAAAACGATAGAATACCGATTGAGACATTGAGATGTCGATAGGGTTTCGGTTTTATGTTTTCAGTGCTATGCTGGTGTATGGTTTAGTTTTGAGAGCATAGAGATATAACGTGATAATGTATTCATAATGCAGGAATAAAAATTCTAATCGATATTGAAATTAAATTAGTAGTTAAAATTTCGAAGAAAAAATTCCTAATTGAATGAAAAATAGCAAAATTTTATTTTTATATTTTATTTCTTTCGTTTTTTAAATTCAAATATTATCGTAAATGCAGCAACAGGCAATAGCGCCTAGAGAGAATGTGCCAAGAATTCAATTTGAATGTTCTAAGTGCAAATAATTAAATTCGATAATTTTTAAAAGTGTTTAATTAACTTTATATTAGACATATATTATTTTTCATTTCCTCTAGTTTGTACATAATTATTTATTCTGATTGTTCATCCGAAAATATTTGTTTGTTGAAAAAAATATTTCGATTGCATTTATATCTAAAAAATTATTCTGATCGTTTTTGAAATTATATTTTGCTTGTTTGTAAAAGAATTTATTTTATTTTTGAAATAAATATTTTATAATTCAAGTCAGACTACTTTACCGCGCACCAACTACAGGCAGATATCGCCATATGGCGATTTCCAACTGGTGGAGTTTGGTGTTTCAGCCACCTCGTTGGGCATTTTGCCTGTTGTGCCGTTGTATTTGTATTTATTAGTATTTGAAATGAATGCCATCTATCGGCGGTTTTCCCAGGCTCGATAAGAAAAGTACATACTTTTTCTGATGTTCTTTTGGCTGGATTCGAACCCATTGACCTTGACGGTAACTTTCATAATGGAAGACGAGCATTCTACCACTGCGCAACTCAGGCGCTAGACAGCGAGAATAGCACATTTAAGTTTTGAACATTTCAAAAATATTTTTGGTATGTTTTAGTATGCTAATTTCAGAAAATAATTCTTAAGAAATAATGTACAGAAAAAAAAAGAAATTCAATAATAATTTTAAATATTGCTCTTTCAAATACAGTTATACCTATGCTAACGAAGAAGACGATTCGTTCCGAAATAACGTGTTATCCGAAACGTGATTTTTCATAGGTTCCTATGGAAAACCGTTTAATCAGTTCGAGGTACTACCCAAAATTTAACAGAGTTATTCAAAACACTAAATTAGCACTATAAAGAGCATAAAAGCTGCCCGGATGATAAAATGGGGTAAATTAGAATTCACAGTAAGATACTGTACTTTTTATTTTGCATTTATATACCGAACCAATACTAGTTCCAGGCCGGTTGTCCACTGGAAGGTACTTCGAGTGATTCGTTTTCGCTCTTAGTAGCTTCCGGCCTCAGCTGGTGTAGACACACTACTAAAGCTGGTGTAGACACAATCCAGTCGATTTCGTAGGTGTCCCCATTCATTTGTGATTTGGTCAGTTTATGTCTGTGTCTTCATTACATACAGACGGGAAAGGTAATCTCCTGTAATGCCTATTTTGTTCAGTTTGATGCTAAGAGTGTTGCACTGAAAGAACACATACTCTGAAAACATAGGCTCCTTTTTTTTTAATACATTTTCCACTTTCATTTTACATGGAATGGTTAAAAACCTTTCAGAAGGAAAGGTACAACCCAAGAGAAAGATTTCGAGGTGGACATGAGTTAATCGGGCTCGAGTAATAGTAATTCTCATGATTGTTGGAGCTAAAATTCTGCTCACGACGCGGCTATTTTACGTTAGTGGTGCAACCATATCATATCAACGTAAATATTCATTAGCCAAATCCCTAATCGCCAGCCGAAGCAGAAAAGTCACGAAAAAAAATTGGGGTAGGCTGTTTCATAGACACGGCCGCAATTGTTTTCATGTGAATACGCTTTTGTGCCTTGAATCGCGTGATAGGTAATGTCGGCTTTGTGTTTGGGATAGCTAACAAACGATACCAATGTCGTCTATTTTCTTTGTGAACCGCTCAAGATATAGCGGAAAACAGTCTATTTTGAATCAGGGCAGAGGGCCCCCGTCTGGGCACCAGGCCACTGCCCCGTTTCGTAACAAATTGTTTTCCGCTATATATTAAAACCAGAGGGATATTATTTTATTTGTTTTTGCAATGCGCATCTGACGATACCATTGCTATTGACTTGCGTTGCGTACTTTTTGAGATATACTGGAAAACAATTTGTTACGAATCGGGGCAGCGGCCTGGTGCCCAGACGGAAAAAGATATTGAAAAACAGGAGTGATATCATTAAATGGACCTTTGCAATGCGCATCTGACGATGCTATTGCTTTTGACTTGCGTTGGGTACTTCCTGAGATAAGAGTGTTTTAAAAATTTCGTCACTCAAATTTTTACGAATGCTCCCCGTATCGCCAGATGACTTAAAAGACGCATTCACGTCAAAAATCTTTGACAGCCGAAAAATTCGCAAGACGAGGTATCACTATAGATGGTTCATTTATTTTTGTCTTACGGGACATTGATCATGAATTCACACCCCACGTCCTAATACTCACGTTTTGACCAATACCTCATTACAATACAACAAAAGTGCGTGCGTGCGTGTTCTCTATAGACTTTCCTTCATGGCATGAGAAATTTAAAAAAAAAAACCACCTCATAATGTTGAAGCGCATTCTTTGGGCCAGTAATGCCTCCTTAATTGAAGTAATATGAGGTAATAATTCGAATTTTACAAATATTCTGCATCGTTCAAACATAATTCAGGAAAAAACTAACCGGCAATCATCAGCAACGGGCTAAAAACAACGCCTTACCAATTTAAATAACTAAAGCATAAATTATAAATACTACACACCACTTGATGACCAACTTTAAACATTTTCAATTACGATACCCTTGAGAGCTATGAATCAATCTAATTCTTCATGGCTTTACTCGAGGATATAATTAGTAAAAGAGAAAGATAACTATATATATACACGTACATATAAAAAAATTTTACATAAAACCACATAAACTAAGCAATGAATTGAACTATTCATTTTGTAGTGCATTACTTGAATAAATATTTATTTATGTTTAGTAGAAGTACGAAAGATATTTTATGGTACTGAGGCCCCTGTAATAAGAGCGATCGAGCATAGGATGGAAATGAAATTTCTAGCCAAGGAGGACGCAAAAAATAGCACCAGTAGGGCTCTAGAACAAGCCTGAATAGATTTAAAAAAAAATAGGAGAAGAAAAGGGAAAATATTTAGTGCTTCCTTTCCGATGAAAAGCCCGACAGTAATTTGAAATATTGCTCAATAAAGACCAAGAGGACAGGGACTTCCCCGAATCCTCACAACTTCCATGGCTTGAAATACTGCACCATAGATAATTCCCAGAGCTCGCCTTATCTCTTTTCTCTAAGCCTACAATTTCTTTTTATCTACGAATATCATTATAAATGAAAAAGTGCTTCGTTTCCAAAATAAATTTTTCCATAAATTTCAAACTTTGAAAAAAATGTTGGGGTCTAGCTCTAGGAAATTAACAAATGGAAATGTAATTGTCACACATGTTGTTTGTTAAATAATTTTTAAAAACTATTACATCTTGCAGGGGAGTAGGATGGAAAATGTGTGCTAAAACAATAAATTAAGAAACAATAATTAAGAAACTGACAAAAAAAACATTAAGAAATAATGATCGAGGAAAAAATATACATAGAGACGAAAAGGAAGAAACTGGAAAAATGGTAAAAATAAAGAAATTTTGAAAAGTTGTAAAAATTAGATATGTTAAAAAACTGTGAAAATCGGTTGTTTTAAAACAAAATTTTAAATTTTAACCTAAACTAAACCTAAACTAAAATTTAAAAGTTTAAGAACTAAAATTTAAAAGTTTAAGAACTAAAATTTAAAAGTTTAAGAACTAAAATTTAAAAGTTTAAGAACTAAAATTTAAAAGTTTAAGAACTAAAATTTAAAAGTTTAAGAACTAAAATTTAAAAGTATTAAATAATATAAATTATAAGCAATAAAAATTAAGTTTCAAAGTTTTTAAAAGTGGATGAATTTTAAAAATTTTAATATAAGTGAATTTAAAAATTTTCAAAAACAGAAAAATTATGAAGTAAAATTTCAAAAATTATGGAAATAAGACAATTTCTGGAACTAGGGAAAAAATTGTAAAACCATAAAAATGGAAAAATTTCGAAAGTTATAAAAATTAATATATGTAAGAAAATTTCTTTGTTTTCTTTGCATTGCTGATAAAATTTATGATAAAATTTATATTTATTATTATATTAATCTATGTTGAAATTTAAAAAAAAAAACCGTCTGAAAATAGCTGTGGAAAAATAAACACGTTTTATGGTAAAGAAATTTGCAAAAATGTGAAAATGTTAAGAAATCTGAAAAGGGACTTGATAAAAAACTGAAAAAAATGAAATATTTGATATATACAATTATATTTATTAACATTTACTGGAATGCTGAAAGAATAAAATAAAGTATACGCAAATTTTTATGCAAAGTTTTTAAAACAAATTTGTTTGATAAACTTAAAAAGAAAGAAATTAAAATCAACAAAAATTCAAAGAAATAGGTGAAAGTCAGAAAATTAATTCGGAAAGTAATAAAAATAAAATAATTTTTAATTGAATAATATATTGGCAATATATTGCAATTGTGATATATTATCATTAATAATATATTATAATTGCAAAATTTTCGATTTAGCAATAATATTCAGTTTTAATTTATTTCAAAAAAAATTAACCTAACAAAGTTTATTTAAATAACACACTTTAGGAGCACACTTAACACAAGTTAGCAGTTGATCACTTTAGCACTTTAACACACTTAACACAAGTTTTAGCAATTTACACTTTCAAAAACAACAAACAATGTTATATGAAATTTGCAAAACCCGTTTTTAAACATTTTAAATGGTTATGGTAGGAAAGTACAATAAAAATATTCTACTGCGTACAATGTAGATTATTCAGAAACTAATTTTTTTTACACAAAAATTTTCGACGATGACTATAAACCGCATCGAGACGTTTATAGAATTCTAACAAATTTACCATCTCGAAAATACTGTCTGATATGAGCTTGCTGAATGTATGTTTTCGACGAAATACCATGGACGTTATCTCAAAATTCACGTCTGGTAGAAATGGCGTTTAATTTTCTCTATCCTCCATGCCAGTAATTTCGAAAGGACCATAGAGAAAGTATTGAAAAAAAAAAAAAACTATCTTTCCTCTCTCTCGAGAGATTCTGCTAAGATAATGATCTTGATTCATCGCCAGTACCGCTTTCATAAACATGACAAGTTACGCATGGACCTTCGATAAAGTTCATGCTGTTTATTTTTCCTGAGACGTTGCGCTTCATCACGTACGGATATAAAAACGGAAAACCTATTTATTCTTGAGAAAAAAAAAATTAATAGATGTATGCAGTTCATACCGAACCCTATCAACTCGAATCTTAAGGAAGAGAAGAAAACGTGTCTTATCTCAATGACAAGTCTATTTATAGGTTTGTGTGTGGAATATGTTGTTGGAGCTAGATATCCATTTGCCATGTGACCAGATTACCGAAGTAATTGGATTACAGAATTCTTAGATTCCTATCTTGAACCCATTCTAAATTGTTTCGCTTATATTTTTTTCTGTATGTGTTTCGAAAGAAGAGTCTTGTAGTGATTACAGTGATACATGTATGAACTTGGAATTACAATCAATTTCTAATACACCGATAGTTAACCGAATACGTTGTAGTAGAACAGTGTTTTGCAACTTGCGGTTCGCGAACTCCCAGTCTGTGAGTAGAGTGATTCCTCATCTAACGAAGATGATTCGTTTCGGAATCACGTTAGTTAGCCGAAATCACCGTAACGTGGTTCCCATTGGTTTCCATGGAAAATCGTTTGTTCTGTTCCAGGTTCTGCCCAATTTTTTTTTAAACACCTAGGAATGCTATAAGAAAGACAATAACTGACTGAAGGCTCAAACGAACAGCTTCGAAATTGGATAAATAAGAATCTGCAGGAAGATGAGCGACATTAGAGATTTTTCAATTTTATACTAGCCTCGCACACACACAACCCAGTCGAATACGTAGATGTCTCATCCATTTGTGATCTGGTGAGCTCATTACTGTGTCTGATACATGCAGATAGAAAAGATAAGGTCCTAGAATATCCAAACCGTTCAGTTTGATGCTCGGAGTCTTGCACTGAAAGAGAGCGCGCTCTGAAAACATAGGCTTCTTTCATTCAATGCCTTTTCTATCACCTTAATCTTTCATTTTGCATCAAATTATCCAAAAAGTTTCAAAAAGAGAAATGTACGTACATTTGGAAAAAGATTCAGAGTTGGAAATGAGTTAATATCGGGCTCTGGTGAGAGTAACTCTGATGATGAGATTGGCGTGAAAATTCAGCTCACTACGGACTATTTTATGCACATTTTTAGCACATGCATCCATATCAACGGAAATAGTCGTTAGCCGAAAACTTCATAAGTGGAGGCATCGCTGTACTTTGTAAGGAGTCTCCGCGGAGTCATTTTCATTTACTATCATTGCATGAATGACAAATTTTTTGCTGTGAAATTGTGATTTATTCATTTTTTATGATAAAAATGCAAACTATAAAAAACAAAAAATTTTGGATTTTATGGAGGGCGACTTCGAGACCTCCTGACGTTATAGGAGGGTCCGCGGAGCATTGACCTTCACCACCGGGGATCTGCAACACAAAGAAAGTTTGAAAACACTGTTGTGTAGAATAACTTCAGAAATACGCATGCGAGAGCAGCAGTCTTGGTATACAGTAAAACCTAGCTACAATGACACTCGATACAACGAAAAATCCGTTTACAACGATATGTTTCGAATCTTTTTTGGGAATGCCTATAGTCTAGTGCCGAACTCCTGTCGATACGATATATTGTTATTGAAGCTGCATTCTGTACTGAGCACAAATGCGGTAGAATACTTCACAGTGTGGAAGGGCTGACTGAATTCTATTAATTAATCAACAACTTTTTTTTTTACGAATAAACGCTCAAAAATGGACTTTATGGTGGTACCAACAATGCCAATTCACAATAGCCAATAACAACATAATTTTGGTGCCGACTGATGTCAATGCTGCTTCTCGATATAACGATATTTTTTCTTGATCCGCAGAGTACCGTTATATCAACGTTTCACTAAAAATCGGACCACAATAGTAGTGATAGTGGTGCATATCGGACCACGTACTCTTAGCTAATTCATTCACACGTTGTTAATTTGACTGTTCTTAAACGTGTAATATATATTTCATAAAGTTATTTCTTGGGAAAACATGGCATCAAACTAGCTAGAGGGCTTCCGAAACGTTGTTGAAGTAATTATGAGCTTACTAGATCCAATCTAGTAAGAGATCTAGTAATAGATTACCAATCTTTGAAAGTCATCAATGGTTAGCCCTTATTAGGAAATTCGAGACAAATGGTTTTGTTTCCACAAAGCTGTGATAAAAAAAAATTTGTTTCCCCAGAAATTCCAAGTCTGCGAATAGACCGTGATTTCTGGTCCATGCAAGATGGTACACATCCATATTTCGATCTGGTAGATTCAGTGTAAATTTGACATTGTTAATTATCTAGATAAGTGGTTCTTCGGCTTTGGGTCATATGTCCCCCTTGTGATCCTGGGTTATTACAGGGAAAACTGAGAAATATATAGTGAAGGGGGACCGTGGAAGGTGTTGAAGGGGCCACTATGGAAAAAAAAAGTCAGACGTGAGTAAATAAATTTTTGAAGTGAAGTATGGTTGGAAAATGGATGACTATTTTTAGAATCCAGCAGAAGTGGTTTGTGGAGGGAGTCGGTGGCGATTCTTTCTGTGGGTCTAGATGCTTCCATTTTGTAATGGAGGGAAATAGCTCCACCTGTAGTAGGTGGAAGAAATTCATTTCAGCTCTCTCTTCCTGCGTTGGAGACTCTTCACTGGTTGGCGCATTTTCCTTGCAAAAATATGGTCACCCTAATCCAGGGATTCTTAACGACCCAAACTTGGGTCGCAGGGGCTTCCGCGATGGGCCGTATGAATTCACTGCCAGCCAAAAGTTTTCGAGCCATGAGGTCACGGCTCAAACTTGATTTGCAGGGGTTTCCGAGAAAGGTCGTACAAATTCACTTACAGCCAGGTATTCTTGAGCTGTGCACCACGACCCAAACTTGATTCTCAAGGACTTCCTAGACTCGTAAAAATCCATTTACAGTCCTGTTATGAATGCACTTATTGCATTGGTTAGAACGAGAAAATTTCTCGGAATCTTCAATGTTATAACCGAGTTTTTATCTTTCTTTTAAACAAATGTTGCTTCGCGAAATAGCGTTTGGCTAATTTTATTGAACTCTCTTTGCTCAACTGTAAACATGTATTCAGAGAAACTTGATCTCGTGTTTCAATGTCCTAGACTTATCCCGATATTACGTGTTAGGCCTAATAAAACCATCCACATCCAATCACACACCACAGTGTATGTTTAAGTCTATTCTATCTGTGTAGGGAATAGAAAGGATTTACTCCGGTTACATTCCCGGTTTATTTGACAATCGGGAAACCCCCATCATGAGCAGGAGGTTTTAACATTATGGGCTTTTGTAGACCAGTATCCGATGGGCTAAAATGTAACCCGAAACTTGTTCCAAAATGTCCGTCTTTTCCACATACATTACATGCGAGTTCTTTGTTTTCGTTCCCTCTCTTTTGTTCTTCTCTTCAAGAAAGGGCCCATTATCTGTCAAAATACAGGGTGCGCCTCTTATTTTATAGTTACTTTGGGCTCCCTCTCATCCCTTACTGCTGGTATCTTCAAAAGAACGGGTATATATATATTTGCCACGCACAGCAAGAAGCTTTTTTGTTCAAGTCAGCCTCATTAACTTTTTAAGTGGAGAAAATGGAAGGAAATATGGAATTGTAACAGGCATCGTATATTTTTCTCCGGGTCCGGCCTGAATTTATTTTCCCCTTGTTATTTTTTGGTCGTTGTGGCGCATTTTTTTCCTCCCATATATTGGCTTGAAATAATGTTATAGACGAGGGGATAAAGTTGGTGTTTGAACCGAAAAACTGAACTTCCGAAGAGATTTTTTCTCAGAGAATAGAAAAAAAATTACACTTGTATGGTTGCCCCTGAATTGTAATATCTGTCCTATAAAGCTTGAAAGAAATCTATGTGATAGATGATGTAATTTCTGTACATAAAATCTGGGGGTTTTTTTTCCAATTTCGACAGTTAAAGACGGAAATTATTAATATTATTTTATTAATAAATTATTAATATTATTTATTATTATAAAAATACGGAAAATTGTAAAAACTTATTTGTAATTGAAGAATCGCTCAAAAAATGTAGTTGAAAAAGAAATTTGAAAAATTGTTGAGAAAAGAAATTTCGAGAAATCTCATAAAAAAGTTTAAATATCGTCAAAAAGAAATTTGAAAAAAAAAATCATTAAAGGGAAAAAAATTTTGAAATCACAGAAAAAAAAATTAATTAAATCTCTCATCAAAAAAAAAAATCTAAAAACTTAAAATAAAAATGAAAAATCCTCTAAAATGAAATAAAGAAATTCAAAACTAGCAAAATGAAATTTGGAAAATCGGCAAAAAGAAATTTGAAAAATTGGCAAAAAGAAATTATAAACTTTTGATTTAAACAATTCGAAATATTTTGATTTAAACAATTCGAAATATTTTGATTTAAACAATTCGAAATATTTTGATTTAAACAATTCGAAATATTTTGATTTAAACAATTCGAAATATTTTGATTTAAACAATTCGAAATATTTTGATTTAAGAAATTCGAAATAGCGTCGGCCCCTATTAATCGGATAACGGATAAATACACGGTTCCCCGCTTAAACGGATAAAATCCTCCGACACTAAAATATCTCTCATAGAAACAATATGAAAGTTCCGCGTTTAATCGAATGTTACGCATCACACGTCAACTATTAATACACATCAACTTCTATACACATAATGTTTTTATTGATTAAAGCATTTAGAATTAATGAAAATATGTTACCAAGATAAGATGAAAAACAAAAATACATTTGAGAATAGGCACTACTGTGTAAACCACACATGCACCTCGTCTAAATTCCTATCCGGGTCTTTAACGAATTGGTACATGGTGGAATGTGTGTGTACGTGTAGTGAACCTAAGGTATGCAGAAAAGTTTGTTTTCTGTGTAATACTTGTCATGTGTAGTGCTGTCAGCGGCCATGGATTTTTCTAACTGTGACGATTGAAGATTTTGCCAGTTTTTAGGCCTGTTGCTCTCTATGGCGAGACTTTTTAACGGGGAGATCAGCTCTCCTTCACGCCTCGAAGTTGGCAACCACAGAAAACCAACTTCAGCTGAGAGAAAAAGCACTGCCCTCAAACTATTTAGGTTGTCTCCATACTACATTTAGTTTTTTTTTAGCCAATAGAGGGAGCTAACTTTCCTAATGAAAAGCAAAAATGTTAAATGTTATGGTCATTTGTAACTAAATACAATTTTTATTTCATTTTTGATGCGTGATTGATTCGAAAATCTTTTCAGAGTTTTCAATATACAAACTATACCAAAGTTATAAAATGACAGTTGAATTGTTCCCCGCTTGAACGGATATTGTTTGCTGGAATCTTTGATATCCGATTAAGCAAGGAGCCGACTGTAGTTTGATTTAAGAAATTCGATTTGAAGATAAGAAGTTTTTGGAACATTCAAATTCCCTTATAGTTCTCTTATACATTCACGTATTGCTACACCGGGTTTTTTACTAACCCCAGCTCTGGATGTGTAACCCTAGTCTTTAGTCCAGCCTCCGGTATATACACCCCTATTCTATAACCCAGCTTTGGTTATATCTAAAAATAGTATCCTTTTTCTTCTTGCGTGAGAAAGACATAAATTTCAAATATCTTAGATCTATATGCACTGAGAAGGCTTTTACTTAGATTACTGGCTTTAAGTCAACACAGACTATAAGTGCCTATCGAATCAAGCCAATCTAGTACCTGTTCAACCCGGAAAGAGTCGGCCATTTCTCTGGCGGACAGAGAGAAGCAAGCACATTATTCGGAATCCTCCTGCCGAAACAAAAGGAACCGGATTTTTGTTTGCTCAGGTCGGATTTTCTGGGGCTCTTTTCTCAAGAACCAAAAAAAAAAATTCCTATTTTGTCGAGGACAAATCTAAGGATCAGCAATAGAGGGGCAGTGATAAAGGGAAAAATAACTAGCGTAAATATTTGCTCTTTAGGAAGTCAACTTCTTTTTTGGTTAGGTATCTTTGCTTTTCTCCTCTATCTGTATGTGTGTATCCTTCTCAACATATATTCTTCTCCTTTTACTTTTTTCCCTCCAAAGTGGCTCTTTTCAGTTTCCTAAGGGAAAAGAGAAATATTGTAAGACCCCCTACTGTTTACGAGATCTCAGCAGGTTTCGGAAATTAACTTTGGCGGATTTTATTTGGTTACGTCTCCCTGTTTCTCTGTCAATTTGTGAATGATACTATCATTCAAGTTCAAACTCAAAAAAGCAAATATTTCGATGTCCTGAGGATTGAAATTATGGCGACGTGCTAAATTTGTAAACCAGTGGTTCCCAAAGTGTGGGTCGCGTTAATGAATTAGGTGGTTCGCGAGAGAGATTCTTCAAAATGGATACGTCTGGATAAGAAATTTATTTTTCGCAACGTGAGTAAAAATATATCATACCAAAAAATGCCTCAACTCAGCTAAAAAGATACTTATCATTCACTATGTATCATAATAATGTAAATTTGATCAAATTCTGCGGGTACAATAATCAATGTAGATCAAACTAATATTTTTAACAGGGGATTTGGAAAGAATCAACCGATTTTGAAATATTTAAAAAAGTTAAAAACGCAGAACGTAATATGTGAATGGATAGAGGAATTGTCTGCATTATGAGCAATTAATAACTCTAATGTTTCTTTTGTGAAGCTCTTTTGATGAAGAAGTAAAGTCATTTAAAAAATATTGGGAGGGTTTATAAAATATTGGTCAGAGGGAGGATGGGGACTAAGATTATTGGGGGGAGTACACCGGGTAGTTAATACAATAGAAAATACTTCTGTAGTCGAAAAACAATTTGGTACAATAAATCAAGGGCGGCAGTGCCACAAACGGGAAAATATATGAATATTCAAATAATGTAACAAATCAACTAAAGTTATTCTTCTTACAAAAAGAATCCAAAAGTATTCTTGCACTGGATCACTTAGTTTGGATACCCATTCTGCATCATTACGACCAGGGCCGTCATTTCAACTTTTTCCGGGGGGGGGGGGGGAGACAAAGCACATGTACTCAATGTATGTATATATATATATATATATATTTGTATATATATATATACTATTTTTAGTGTATTTTCAAATGCCAGGGGGCGGGACAACGCTCCCCTGCCCCGCCCCCGTAAATGACGGGCCTGATTACGACGCGCGAGATGGACATTCCGCCTTCACTGGCGGCTCAGTTGATGATATCCCCACCCGCTCCAGACCACGGGATTCAAAGCTAAATAATATTTGAGTGCAGTAGTTTAGTACGAGCCTATACAGTAATTTCACACATCTCATAGTAAAATAATTCTGCCAACTAAATATCGAAAAATCTTTTGATTTCATTCATCATTGATTACGGAAATTGAAGCACATTCATTAGCAAAAACAAAATCTAGAATATAAATAAAACTACATATATATAGAAGGGTCGCCAATTTAATTCTTGTCAGAAGTGGGGGATGGGTCGCTCTTGAAAAATTTCGGAAACCACTGGTGTGAACTATTCGGATGATGAAAAAATAGAATTTTGCTCCGATGAAAATGGCACCCATGCAATTGGCTATGACGTTTTCCTGTCCTCGTGGCGGGTAGGCGTCCCGTTTTGAATAGTCCCGTTGCTAGTATATCTAAGTAATGACTTTTACTCCAGGTAATTTT
Source organism: Pholcus phalangioides (assembly GCF_987345545.1). Lineage (NCBI taxonomy): Eukaryota > Metazoa > Arthropoda > Arachnida > Araneae > Pholcidae > Pholcus > Pholcus phalangioides. Next base: position 24,376,997 of record NW_028301628.1, read on the forward strand.
TATTTTAAAAAGGTATTCGTAATTCGGCGAATTCAGTCTCTTATTTGTTCCACACATGAAACACTTCATCTTGATTTGCCGTAATGGCGTCTCAATATAATATGGTCGGATTTGCAAAGTCAACTGATATATCTGTCGAAGTATATCTACCTATGCTTAATCGCTTTGTGCACAGGGGGGTAATAAATAAAAATGCCGGACTCTTGCTTTCTGTTGTTGTTGTTTTTTTTTAATGCACAATCCGACTCAAATCTTTTCTATATACCTACTGTCCGTGGGTCCTCCCAAGTTTTATGTTCGTCTTATACAAGGGTTTTCAACCTTTTGGAGAGGGCGATGTGGGCCACTTCATTGGTTTGGAAACGTGTTACAGGCCACTTGAGTTTACTGAACATGTACCTCACGCCATTGTGGTGATCTGAAGATGTGCTACGAGCCGACTGAGAGATCTGGGTATGTTGCGTGGGCTGCTTGAATGATCTGGAAATGTGGCAAGGTAATTTTCAGATTTTTATTAATCACGTTTTATAAATCAAGTGCACACGTGATTTATAAAAATGCCGCGAGCCGCTTGAGTGATCTGGGAGTGTGCCTCCAACCACTCGAGTAATCTACAAATGCGGCACGAGCCACTTAAGTAAACTGGAGATATACCGTGGATCACTTATGTGATTTGGAAATGTACTTAGGGTCACTTAAGTGATCTGGATGTTTCCGTTGGTAGCCCAAATAGTGTGGAAATGTGCCACCTCGAGTTACTGAAGCAAGCTGGAAGTATGCCATGAGTTACTGAAGTTATCTAGAAATGTGCCACGGTACACCAAAAGGGTTTGGTTATTTGTCGCGGGACATAGCAGATGACTCGAGGGCCACCGTTGGCCCGTAAGCCATGGTTGAGAATACATGATCAGGCCAACACCAAAAATTCGAACCCAATCCGTATTTCAAGTGTTTAGAACATTCTCACACAATTATAACACTACACTTACTGTGTTATACTCTCTGACTAGAGAGTCAGAGACCTAAGCATTTTCTGGGCCCAATTTATGCATCGAAAATCCACATTATCACTGATAAAAAATCTTCCACGATTTGGCGACCTATTCTCTATCCGTTAAAACGCCAATACCCTGGACCAATGATAAGATGCTAAATAATTTCCCAAGAAGGTGTACTCTTGACAGCAGTCGCTCTCTTAAAAAAAAAAAAACACGAGCAATCTCCCGTAGTGTTTACTCGCTTAAAACAAAGGCCCTGTTTTCACGTTGGACATAGTCAAAGTACTCAGCAGGATCCCTTTTTTTCTTATATTCTGCAAGTTTGTTTAGGAAAGGCCTAGAGTGAGAGTTTGTGTGCAGACAGATACTACCCTGGTGGTCTCCATCTTCTTTCTTCTCTCTTAAACCTTAAACCGACCCACGTTTACTTTCTCCTACTGTGTTGTGTGTGTGTGTGTATTTTTATTCTTCCACTGGTAGGTAATAACACTAAAAAAAAAGTACTCTTGAAACAGGGTTGGTTTTTGTTGGAATTGCGGGATATACGAGAAATTTACTTCTCTGGCAGGAAAAAAAAGACAAGGAAAAAACTTTGACATTGACACCAATAAATCATTTTTCCTTCGAATTTCATGGATTTTTTTTTTTCGCAAAATCAGAAAAGAACACTCTTTTCTGTGGGATATAGTAGGGCTATGTCTAGAATGGAGTTCTTTTTGTTTCAGTCACCAACAAAGGACTCCGTGATTGTTGTGTTTGCGCGAATAACAATACACTGAGTTCTGCGATGAACATACGGATGATAATTTTTCCAATATCCAAGTAGTAGTAGCGTGACATTGTATCGCAAATACGGAGATCATAAATTTCTAGTTCACGCGATTGTTTATTCAATGTAAATATTTTTGGGGCATAAAAATGTTGCCATAAAAATTGACTGTCATTATTACGAGCAGAAGAAAATCACAAAATTGAAATTCCCCTCCCTGTTCGGGACCAAATACTACTACTAGTTAACCGAACATACACCTCGTGCACAGTCTTAACGGAATTTCTAACGAATCGATAAATAACGAACATGTTGTTTGAGTGTATGTATAGTACATTAGTGTAATATGGGGAAATACCACTTCCCCCCCCCCCATTATTCCAATTTGAAACATGGTAGAAACCTGAAACCTGTATTTCTATAAAATTTGGATTTTTGTATTTGCATTGGCACGTGTATCGTATTTAACAATAAATAAATTAAATTAAAACAAAAATAACAAAAAATAAATTAATTAATAATTTATTTAAAGCATTAAAGAAAATCATTTTTTTCCGGTGATATGGTATAAGGAGCGTTCAAATGTTCAAACTGTAATTTGAGAATTGATCAAAACAAGATTTAATGAGTCTATTACAATGAAGAATAAAAATGTCATCGTTTGTTTTTGTAGTTGATGATGCGGTGGCGTCACAGTCTATTTACAAGAGTCACAAATGCAATCTTCCTATTTTGCCCCAAAACAGTCCATCCTGAAAAGATATTCTACCCGAACGCAGCTAATACTTATAGGTCCAAGAAGCCCCTCCGCCAAAATTAAAGAAAATGACTAATTTTTATGCAATGGAAAGTAAAATCTATTGCCCCCCTCCCCTTCCGTTCCGAAGAGATACAAGTCATATACTAGTCCACCGAAATAAATTTCTGTCTACGGCCTTGACCATAAGACAGAGAATTTTGCCCGCTACAGTTACTTAAACACATACATCTAAGGCGAAACCTGCGAAGAAGTGTCCGTTACTGGGAGATTTTTCACTTCGGGGGGGAAATGCCTATCATTGAAGGTTCCGCTGCATATACTGAAAAAAATCGATGCTCAATCAAATTACTGGATGAAGAAAACCTTACACTGTTTTGAACGCTCCCCTTATACTAAACCAATAATTTCTTCCTGTCCGTACTATAAATTTGATTATACCGTGATCTCTTTAAAGCAGTAGTGAAAGTTGGAAGTTCTTTAATATAATCAAATTTAGATAATAATTCTTTAATTTAGCTAAGAATTTTTTTTTTAGTGCACTTTCACATTTTTTTTGTTGTTATCATGCTTTTTCCAGTTCTATAAATGCATCAAATGATCATTCATATATTTTTTAATTATATTGTTGTTTTTCCTACCCATTTTAGGGTTTTTAAGCTTTTAAGGCCATTAAGGTCGAAAAATATTCTCACGGCTGAATATTATTAATTCACACTAGTTTTTCATTCAAGAAAACTTTTTCCAATTTAAAACGTTGTTTTGAACTAAATATTGGAAAAAAAATCAAGGAAATAGAGTTTTTTTGCTTTTTGGATGAACATTGAATATAGTTCCACTATCATAGTAACGTCAAGTTTCAACAGCTTTAAAAGATAGCAAGGGCACTACAGCAGGGACGTAGGGTACGTTCTCGGGACCCCGGGGCAATCTTTATTTGGGGTCTCTTTGAAAGAGTTATGCTCAGGAAAAAAAGAGAAATTAGGGTCCCCATTGAGCTCGGGACCCCAGGGCATTGACCCAGTTACTCCAGTCTAGTTACGGGCCAGCACAATAGCAATATAAAGGGCACAATAGCAATATAAAGGGCACAATAGCAATATAAAGGGCACAAATAGCAATAAAAAATTAGGGTTACCATATTCGGAAACTGAGAAAGGAGGATGCCTCCACTTGCACCCTTGTGCCGTCTTTAGAGTATCATGGGCTGTGATTTTTCTGAGACCCCACATGGCGAACTTTAACTGGTTCTAATTTTTGTGAAGCCCGCATTCTCTTGAGGCCAGGGTGGGCCAATGCGTTAAGACGGCACTGTTGGTAGCGTCACTTTTTTTAAATTTTCAAAACAGATAGCGCCACTATACTGACAGAAAAAATCGTCCACCACAAAAAATTTTCAGAATTAAAACAGAACCGCTAAGAAAACAAAAGCAACAAAAAAAGAACAAATACTGATCCGTCTCCCCCTTCGCTAATAATGAATTGTTCCCATTACTTTTATTGCTTTGTTTCCTTAGCCTGGATCATGGCGAAGTTTCATTTGACAGAGAACGTTGTCTTTTGTTACATTTTTATTGGAATTTATGAGAGCTTTCATGACCTTGTTGAAGGGGCTGTACCCCCCGAAACACAGGGTGCCAGCTACTTTATTTCTGAATAGAAGAGTTAATACCCACCCCCACTCGAAATGAATGTTGCGATTTTCTTCTTCCAGAGGTGTTTTTCAGCCTGTCTTTTCATATTATCCTGGGCCAAGCTGAGCCTTGACTAGAGTAGCGTCTGCCCTGCTTGGAGGAGAATTGGAGTCTTGTATTCTGGGAATTTCGACGGTGTTTATTCAAACCTATGAAGATGTTTGAAAAAACAGACATAGAATCTCATATCAATATAGAGATACATCTTAAATGTTACACAAGATATATGTTTAAGGCCGGTATTACACTATAAAAGTTTGATAAAAGTTCGTTTAGCAAACTTGAAAAGTGCAACCAATAGGTGGATCAGTTAAGTTCGCTTGAATGTAATAGATGTGCTTATTAGTTACATTTTTCCAGTTTTGTAAAAGAATTTTTATCAGACTTTTATAGTGTAATACCGGCCTTAGACAAAAAAAAACATTTTTCTAGGAAGAAAAGATTTCCTGGAAACAGAGGACAAAAGAATTTTCTGAAATGTAGGAGGACGCTTGAGATGATATCAAAAAGGAGGATATCATCTGGTAACCATTAATAGGCTGACCATATTTCCTCGAAAGAAATACGGGAAATTGGGATTCCAAATACGTAAAATACGGGACATTGCTAATTATCATCAAAAATGCCGCCAAAACCGAACAAAAATGCCAAATATTGTTGAAATTACGGAAAAATCACAAGGGGGGAAATGAAGCATTACTGCATATTGCAGTGGATTAAAATGAATTCCACGGAAAAAAACCGTTCACCAAGCCAAAGGTGGGAGATTAATATTCTGATTTATAGTTGTAATTATCATAATATAATTTATGAGTTGAAAAATAATTTCAATCTTTGACGTAATAAAGAATAAGAATTCAAGTAGGCTTCGTGTAAAAACCGGAACACTTTTGCCAAAAAGTCGGAACAGAAAATACCGCGACTGTCCAGGAAAATACGGGACGTATGGTCATCATAACCATGAATGAAATAAATAGGAGTGTATTATTTGCATTTCGCGCCATTTCAGAAATGTTTTGGATTTGCAGATATTTATGCTGCCCTCTGTCAGCTCTTACAGTCACTTGAAGTATATCACTTTATAGAGTTGATCGCTAAAGTTGTCACTTTACTATTTGGTCGCTAGATGGTAGCACTCTAGCAGTTAAATTATTAAGGAAAATTACTTATAAATTCTTATTTTTTAATCAAAGCTTAAAAATAATGAGATTTTCTTTTTGGAATTTTTGATAAAATGTAATTTCTCTTTTGCAGTAAATATCGCATATCTAACTTTTCTTTCTGAGTATTTTTCACACAAAAAATGCTGTTACCATCAGTGCCGTCCATAGACGGAAATACGAGGGTGTAGGGGGACATTGCTTCCCAGCCAGGGCAGTCTTTAGAGCATCATGGGCTCCCTGACCAAGGGATTCTTCTGAGACCCCACCTAGCAAATGCTCGAAAATTTTAACTGGTTCTCATTTTTGTGAGGCCCGCATTCTCTTGAGGCCCCCCGGGCCGTGCCCGAGTGGGCCCATGCGTTATGACGGCACTGCCCCCAGCGTCAAAGGTGGAGTCGACTAATCTAATGTATAAATGTATGTATGAATTGACATCATCGTGCCCCCCAGCAATAGTGACCGTGCCACGCCCCAGAATTCAAAGTCTATCTCCGCCTATGGTGCCGTCTTAAGGCATATGGGCACACCCGGGCACGGCCTGGGGCCTCAAAAGAATAAGAGGGCTTTCACAAAAATGAGATCTGGTTGAAATGTTCGAGAATTTGCCTAGTAGGGACTCCGAAAAATCACTTGGCCCGGGATAGGGCCCATGACAGAGAGAGAGATGCTCTTGCCCTGGTTACCATTTACACAAGTTCCGAGCAAGCATCAAAATTGGGCCAGCTGCTCATTTCAGCAACTTTCAACACACGTCATCTAGCGGTGAATTTCATGAACGGAGCCCATTTCTATGAGATTTAAGTTACTCTTATCGATTGTTAGATGATAGCACAACCCGTATTCGAATTCACACTGAATTCTCTGTCTCTTGCCAGAATAGGGTTACTCTAACCGTCTTCCTACGTTTCATAAAATTCTCCTTTTTCCGCTTTTTTTCATGTATCCGGAATTATTTTTCCTTTTTTTCTGAAATTTTTTTTTTCTCCACTTTGATACATGTATTTATTTCTTCATTCATGAGTGTTTTTGTGGTATTTTTAACCACGCGCATTCACCAATAGCCGTCGAAATTCCCAGAATTTCTCAGATTTCTTCAGATTTTTTTTCTGTTTCTGTTTTTCTTCTTTTTTTTATCGGTTCTGTTTTAGAGTTTGGAAATACTGTATAAATATTGTGGCTGGTTTTATTTGTCGGAATAGTGGCGTCATCTATTGGGAAAATTAGAATAAGTGACGTCACTAAGGATGCGTGCGCGGACGTCCTCCTTTCTCAGTCTTCGGACCTGGTAACCCTATGCTGTAACAGTCTTCTTCAACTGTTTCAAAACCGCGCACTGTAAAAATAATAAAAATAATTTGTGGACTGCAAAAATAAATATGTGAGAGAAATAATTTCCAGACTGAATAAAATGAATGCAGTTGTACTCCGAGAGATTTACGTCTTCTCGTCCGCAAAAATTCGTTTTTTGTTTTTAAATTTAGATGCACTTGGAGCAAAGCTTGAGAGATTTTGGCATCTCGTTCTTAGGCTTTTCAGTACTGAAAAAAAAGATGAATGGGAAAAATAATTTGCGGACCAGCAGAAAACAAATGAATTAGAGAAATAATTTGCGGACCAGCAAAAAGAGAATTCCGAGAAACGAACGATAAAAATTCAAATGAACAATGAAAATGCAAATGAACAATGAAAATGCAAATGAACAATGAAAATTCAAATGAACAATGAAAATGCAAATGAACAATGGAAATGCAAATGAACAATGAAAATTCAAATGAAAAATGAAAATTCAAATCAACAATGTGTTGTATGTTCACCGCGATTGGAAGCAACAAACATGTCAACCCATTGTTTATTATCAATAGACTGATGGAAACCCTATAAATACAGCCGACAATCTGAAGCTGATTAAGACTGACGTAGTCTGACACAGAGTAGGAAAGAGTAATTCCGAATGGTCATTCCGGTCAGTCAAAGCGATATGGTGTAATGTGTCTCCTATTCGGATGCATCCGAAAAGTCTAGAGAAGATCTCTGCATTTTGAGATTGACGTTTCCGCGGGTAGCAGTTGGCAGCGTGGCAGGCTGCACTACTGGGTCGAGGATTGCCTACGGTGGCAGTATATGTTATGGGTCGGGATCCAAATGTCTTTCAACGCCGCAGTTGGCTGCCGATTTTCCCTTTGTCGCAACAAATGCTAATACATTATTTCATTAGCCATAATCGCTCCCACGCGCGTGCGTCGCCTCCCATAGGTGACGCACGCAACGAGGGCAAAAACGTAAAAATTGTGCAATTTAATGTACGCGAAAGTTTTTTAACACAGAAATTGAAATTATAGTATGCCTACTTGGTGATTTCTCATTTTCATTGTTTTCATTCAGTATTTCTTTCTGAATATATATATATATATATATATATATGTGCCTCAGATCACTTAAAAGTACTTTAGATGTCCCGCGGGGACACTTAAAAAAATATTTAAATATCCCGCGAGTTAATAAAGTGATATGGGATCGTACTGCGGGCCACTCAAGTGATCTGGAATGTGCCTCGCATCAATAATGGGATTTGGGAACATGCTGCGAGCATTTAAGTGATGTGCAACCACGCTACGGGTCCATTAATGTGCACCGGTGACTTGAGTGTGTGGCCTACGTCTTCTGAGACGAAACAACTTATATCCGCTTAGTGGGACAGAGTAGGGGGTCACGGTTAGTCTGGTAGTGGTGGTCGCTTGAGTGTTATGGAAATGCATCGCGATTGACTTGATTTCTTTGGAAAGGTGAAGTTTGATTTTTACAAAATTAAGTTTGAGGTCGCGGGCCACATCGAATTACTCCGAGGACCACATTTTGCCCGCAGACTATGGCTTGAGCATGTGGCTAGAGCAGCGGTTCTCAACCTTTTTGACTCGCGGAGCCCTTTCTGGTATATAATGTCCATGGCGGAGCCCCGTAGGAATATTTTTTTATTTATTCACCCAAGTCGCTGATTTACTTTTATTATTGAAAAAAAACATTTATAATTTTTTTTTTCAAATTTCTAGTTTTTCATATTTTCCTCTAGTGGCCGCGTAGCCCCTGGTTAGTTCACACGGAGCCCCAAAAGCTAGAGAAACAGGTAAATCATACCGACAGTGACAGGTTTGAAAATTTTCGAAGATTAGATGAGTAGCACTGCTGCCATCTATCTGAGTTATTTGTTATCTTTAGTTTCTAAGTCGCCTCCGAGCCGAAAATGTATGTAACTAACAATTACAGTAAAACTTCAATATCACGGACTAATAAAGGCGGTTTAGGTTGCCCGTTTTGATGAAAGAGTCCGGTACATAACAAATAATTCTTATAATGCAACAGGGTGCTTTATCAATGAAAGTACAGTAGTTAGCTATAAAAAATTTTCATTATACATCGAATGAAAAACAACAGCCTTCAACATAGGTTGAATTGAGAAAGATGTCTACGTATACACTGCATTAATTTTTTCTGGCTCGAAAGTGGTATGAGTCATGCAACGCATCCATGTTTTCGCGAAAAAACCACTAAGATCTATGTTTATCGCTTGCTTGGAGATGCTTTTTAAACGAGTTGGTACATTTTTAAACGCTGTTCTAAATGCTTAAAACTATTTAGATTAAAATAATTTTCCTTAATTTTTATTACAACTTTTTTAACTGTCCATTATAAGTGAAGTCCGTTATAATGGGATGACTTATTGGAACCTTTGAATGGTGGAACGAGGGTCCTCGCTGAGTTCAGGCTCAGATGATAGCCTCTTCACCATACCTGTGCCGCTTCGGAAACATTAGTACACTAAGCAAATGACTTTAATATAAGTTGTAGATAGTACACTACACTCTACTTTCCGGTTCGTGACTATCCCCGTACTCTCTGGCCGAGATGAAAAGTATTACTAAATCGCAATATATTGCTTCTTCCCATCTGTTCAGGTACCCAATCATTTATCAATGGACCGTAAAATGAGTTTAAATAATTTTTATAAGACCTTTTTGCCTATATGTTTTACGTTTATGATTTGTTCATTTTGAAAGTTTATGTGCATTTATTTATACAGTACAACAGTGTTTCGCAACTTTTTTCATGTAGTGGATGCCCCTCCCCCTTTAGTGAAGGTCAAGGCACTACGGACACTACGTAGCTAAGGCGGACCCGTAGCCAGAAATTTCGTTCAGGGGGGGGGGGGACCACTTTCATTTCGGGGGGGGGGGGACGAAAGTGATAGAACAATAGATTTGGCCATCCTTTTCCCCTTTTTTCGGTGATTTTCTCACATTTCAGGGGGGCCAGACCCCCAAGTCTTCACCCTCCCCCCCGCTACGGCAGTATGAGCGAATCACGGCCTTTATCTCATCAAGCGTTCTCCGTCATAGACGTATGCTTTCAATTTACAAAATGCTCAACAGGCGTTCATAAATTACCATGTACCAGCTTTGAAATAAGAAATCATAATTTTTTAACGGTTACCTCTTGTCCTGTCACTTCCAATTAAAATGTTGTAGCCCTGTCTACCCCTCCCTACGTGCAATATTCACTGAGATATTCGAATTCGAAAAACGGAGGAAATTTTGTAAAGAACAGCGTTAAATGTGGAAAAGGAGCGTTGTCCGTTAGATTCTGCTGTTATCCTTCCCCGCCCCTTTTCTCCGATTTGTGAATTAAAATATCTGTGAATATTGCAAGGAAAATATTTTTGGGAATTTTTTTGTTGGCCTCAGGGTTGGCACAGGGCAACAACTTTGTAATTCGAAGTTAGAGAAGAAGGGGACCTTATAAAAATTTAGATTTTTTTATTTTGTGACACACTGTATTCTCACTTTGAAAACTGGCAAAGGGTAATTTTTTAACGCATTTTGAGCAATTAGAATCGCACCTCTACGACAGACGGTTGATGAGATAAAGTTTGTTGGAGATAGTGAGATACATCGAGTGTGACAAATCCTGTTCACCACGTGTTTTGCTGTTTTATCGATGATGAGTTCCTAATCGCAATTATCTCTAAGGCTGAACGCATAGTGGAACGTAGAGGTACGCGATTCAATAATTGCGACCAGGAAGAAAAAATTTCATTGGGGTGGGAAGAGAGATGTCCGCACATAAGTCAAGGAGGAGGAAGATAGGGGAGGAATGACCGGGGGTGGGTTCTGACATGTAAAGTGTGATGATGATGATGATGATGCCTCCGCAGAAGAGAGAAAGAAAGAAAAAGGGAGAAAGGGGGGGTACCAATCAGCAGATCACGGTGAAAACAAACAGGTTTGTTCAAGTCACGCAATTCGTTTAGTGGCCTCTTTCTCTCCTTCTCCTCGCTTCTTGAAAGTATATGCGGTGTAGAACAAAACAGTGCAATTGGTTTCGTGGCTAGCTTCTATTACACACTCCCGTGTGTTAGGCCGCTATGTGCGCGGCCTAAGAATCCATTAAAACGAGAATCTACTATGTTTATTTTGCGTATCATCTTACACTGATAATAACTATTTTACTTCATTTTATTTTATACTTCTTACCAAAATTTGAATAAATATATATTTGAAAATAATTTTCCTCAATTAAAACTTGTATCCCGAAAAAAAGCTTTCAACAGGAAAAATGATCGAGGAGCTCGCTTTTTGTGCTGTCTTATACAGTAAAACCTCTCTTTTGCGGACACCGATGGAACAAAAAAATTCGTCCGTAAAAGAGGGGGGTTTGAAATACATACTTTTAGTATACAACTGGAAATTATATTATTTGGCCGTAAAAGATGGTTGATCGCATCTCAGGGTTGTCCGTTTTACTGTGTTTTTTGTTAAAACGAGGAATTTTACTTCATTTTGATTTACGAAGGAAGCGAAAAAATCATTGATATTGTTTGAAAAAAATAGCAAATTTTTTAATAAGCTTACTAACAGAAGAGTTCCGATGTTGAGTTTTTACTATTGTGCCATCTGTAATGCAGTCCAACTTCAACAAAATTCCTGTTGATTTTCTTGTCAATATTCAAGATAATTGGAAAAAAAAAATTGAGATGTAGGTTCGTGCTGCCATCTATATCACATACTAACAGCTCCTCAGCAATAAATATGTCCCTTATTTAGATTTTCGAAATGCAGCTGCTAAAACATGTAGTTTATTTATTTATTTATTATTATTTTTTTGCTTTTATTTATTTAATTTTATAGAATGGAATTTTCACCAGATAACTGGAATTTTTACTCTGTTAATCTGCATTGCGAACTATTTTTCTCTGTATAATTTTCTAGTATTAAAATTTCGAGGTGTAACAGTTATACAAATACAAATACAATGCCACAACAGGCAAAATGCCCAACGAGGTGGCTGATAAAAAGATGCCCATAAAAATATGGATGTCATATATTTCTAAAATACAACAACCCAATTAAAAACACAAACCACAAAAGTTATAAACAATATATACACGTGATAAAATACTATACAATGCCCATGAAGAATACTTATGGTTGTCTTATTCTAAGAATGGATAGCTTCTCGATTTACCCCAACATGTTTATCGTATTTCTTTTTAAACGTGTCAATTGTGTTACAATTTACTACCTCCGGGGGTAAGCTATTCCATTTATTAACAACCCTATTAGAGAAAAATTCCCTGCGACACCATAACCTTGCATTGTCCCTCACCAATCGATACTGGTGTCCCCTTGTAAAAGCAGTCGATTGGCGGTGTACTGAAAGTTCATGGTCCATCCTATCCATAACATTGAAAATGTTGAACACTTCGATCATATCTCCTCGACACCTACGTTCATCCAATGTAAACATATTCAAAAAATGAAATCTCTCTTCATAACTCAAGCCCTGCGTGCCAATAAGGACACCCGTAGCTCTTCTCTGCACCCCTTCAACCAATTCTATGTCCCTCTGTAGGTATGGTCTCCAAAATCTTACAGCATACTCCAGTCCGGGACGAACTAATCCTCGAAAAAGCGGAAGAATGACTTTAGGAGAACGCGAAGAGACCTTTTTGAAAATGAGACCAAGCATTTTATTCGCTTTTTTCACCACCGCTGAACAATGTTCAGAAAACCTAAGTCGCTCGTCAATGAGAATTCCCAAATCGGTGACCCTAGTTGCATCCGGGATAGTGACACCATTCAACTCGTAAGAGAACCGTGGGTTGTTCAAACCAAAATGAGCGACCATGCACTTATCAACGCAAAACGTCATGCTCCATTCATTTGCCCCGTCATTGTCCATAATTATAAACGTAACTGCAATTTACGAAGTTGTGTTGAGTGAAATTACGCTGATAGAGTGTTGCATTGTCCAATTATTATTTTCAAGGTTATTACTAGGGCTCGGATTTCTGTCTTTGCACATTTATTTATTTTTTGCATATTTCGAAATTTTTACGTGATAGAGCTTATTTCCAAAATTTTAAGGCATATTTCATGATTTTCGACAAAAAAAATAAATATTTCTTCGCTATTCCAATCCCGCTTCAGACTGGTTTTTGCGGTTCCAGCTCTGGCGAGAGCTCTTAGGGTTAGGATTGTTGTGCACTAAAAAAATGGAACATCGTTGCTGATTGGTAAAAAATCCTGAAATTCAGGTTTTTCAACCTGCTGAAGCTTAAAAATACTGGCACTTCAACGACACTAGTTTGTGGCTGTAAATAGATTGATCATCGGGGTCGGTGATGGTAACTCCTGGGAAAAATTGTGTAAAATTGGTAAATGGGGAGAATTTTTTAGCGTTTGTAGGAAATTACGAGAAATTTTATCAAATAAAAAGAATTATTATTATTATTTTTTTTTTTTTAATTTTGTGCTTTTCTAAAGCTAAATACTCTACCTGGATAGATATTTTCATCTATAGATGGCGACACATTAATTCTGAAATTTGGGGGGGAGGGATCTTGCTCAAAAGCGTAATTTTTGACTCGATGAGGTTAGTTTGTATAAAGAAGAAATTATGTTCATAGAATAAGTAATGGTTCAAAATAGTTTAGACTGCATCAAATCGACTGCTGCAAATAGTTTAGACTCATTATCATATTATTTTGCTAAAACTAATGTTGTTTGAGAGAGGAATGACATTTTTTTCAGGACATATTTTTCGTTTTATAGGGCATATTTACAGTTTTTTAAGAGCATAAATGCATATTTTATAGAGCACTTTTTGGATGTTTCTAGAGCATAAAAATCCTAGACCTAGTCATTACATAATACATAGTTTTATGGGAAATTCATGTTACCCCAAGTTGCTTTTTCCTTCTACATATTTGTCGAGTTGCAAAGCCTCACTCACAAGCATCATGGAAAAAAAACAATACATAATAATTATTACTATGTTGGTGGAAATGTCAGAGGAAAAATATCTAGCATACTTTAGAAAAATAAATTAATAATAAAAGAGCCAGCAATTTTCTGTTTTTAATTTAAAATTAATTTCATGCTATGAGATGACATAAGGCGCAAGCATTAATTTATTTTATACTTTTTGAGTTTCTGAACCGTTTCGAAAACTTTTCGTATTAAAATAAAAAATTAAATTAATCGAGTTCGGAAATTCAATGCATAGAAGATTCAATTAATCCAATTCCGAAATTTAATTTCGTATTTTAAAAATAAAAACTCAATTTATTAAATATCGTAAATTTTTCGGAAACTAGAATTAATTAAAGTATCAAATCCCTAATTTTGGAAGTTTCAATGAAAAAAATTAGGGAAATATTTTCATTAAAAACTTTAACTAAATACCATATCATTAACTGAAAATTAAGTTGAATTCAATGTAATCTGTAGAATTTTCGTGATAGAGAATTTTAGGATGTCCAAAATTATTATTTCACTTGCTATAATACCCGGCGCTGCCCGGGTTTTCTTCAATGAGGCTTTTTTGGATCACGTGATATCTCCCTCTTTCTTTGATTGAGGGACATGCAAACCGTGTCCAAGTTAACCAATATGGCGACCTGCGCGATTCATGAAATAAACAAATCTAGATTTACACAGAAACGTAGAAATGAATATATATTTTTCTTTTTTTAAGGGGCGCTAGGTATTTCGATTCCCCCCCCCCCGAACTTCAAGTTATCCATCGGTCTGTTCCACCTTCCAAAAATCCTTAGTTAAAGCAGTGGAATTTTTTCGATGCACTTTTCACGGGCTCATAACTAATTTTAAAATATCCTAACCCACATGAATTTATGCAAATAAATATCAAAAGAGACAATATGGAGACATTAATTTTCATACTTGAGAAGATATAAATGAAATCAATGATATTGCTCGAATATCCAACTCAAAAGTATAGGTTTGGCTAATTACTTCATATTTAATCTCCTGGGCTTCGTATATCTCTAAGCGAACTGAATATTTCAAAAATCGAGAATTCAATACAATTTTTAAAATTATTTATGGGGCGGAAAATCTCACTAATTTCCGCTTTCCTACAGTAAAATCGACAATTTTAGCACTGATTTCTATGAGGATCACCCTTTTCCTGACTCTCAAAGCGATGCTGATGATGATTATGACGTCTATTCGAAAAGCCTCATTACTGAGATTATATTGAAAATGTGGCAAACCATTATAAAGGCATAAACTATTATACATATACTAACAGGATTAAAGAAGTGACAAACCGTTGTAAAGGCATATACACGTCTGAAGCGCATTGCTAGGGAACCACGGTAACCAAAGTAAACGTTCGGAAAGTGATTGTTGAGACCCAAAAACCATTGTTGCCGGACAGTTTTTTGCCCATTTGGGGCATTTTCCCTGGGCTGACGAAATTTTAAAGTAGCCTATCGTTCAAGTCGGGTCCCATTTGGTATATATGCGAAATTTGGCGACGATCGATCTAAAATTGTAGATTTGTATAGAGAACATACACACACACACAGAGACACACACACAGACAGAAAATCAATTTTATATATATAGATAGATATTAAAAATTTACATTTATTTTGGTAAAATTGGAAATGCAGCTTTTATATTGAATCGATTAATAATTGAAATATTAATTTGTAACATTTCATATACATTTGAGCACAATTTTTAAATTAAAAATACAATTCAGCAACGACTGGAATCTAATTGATTGAAAATTAAAAAAAGAGTATTTAATAGTTCCAATCTCAAATTCTTCAGTTTTTGTCATTTCTTTCTCTTATTTCATTATGCTATTTATGAATTTTTTTGGGAAATGCATATTTTAGAATATCTGTGTTACGGTAAATGTGATAAAAAAATTGGTTATTAGGCGCACTTACCAACCGTCTTGGTAAGTTTGATAAATTTATCAATTGCATCGTCCAAGCGTCGTTGGTAAATTTGGCAAATACTGGAAATTTATCACCTTTATATGTGATTATGAGTAATACCCAAGTGTAATTAGTAAGTTTGAAAAATATGAAATAGAAAATCCGAATTAGTCTAGTATGTGTGATGAATATAGTTGGACCCCGATATAATGATAACAAATTTTACGATCGTGCCCCGATATAATGATACAGTGAGTGTTTGAATTATCATGTATGTATAGTATATCATACAGTATGATTAATCACGTTTACTAACGACGCGACGCTTGGGCACTATGTATAATCTCCGGGTAAAAGTGATACTTTTTAGTACTTATTTAATTCACCGACACTTTGCTACTATGCATAATCACCAGTAGAAGTGATAAATTTATCAAACTTTTATTGCTCGGCGATTATGCATAATTTATTCCATTTACCGCACTTAATATCTGTATTAATTTTCGACATACTGTTTTCCTTCGTGAAATTTGAAAGAAAAAAAAAAAGTGTCAGGTATGATTATTCTCCGTTTTCCTTTCAGGTAGAGTTAATTAATTCCACGAAAATTGTGTTGCATAATCTACTATAACATAAACGTCCCCAGAGGATGGACTGCAACGAATTTGATAGTAAAAAAGAAATCCTAGGACCGGGAGTAAAGATAAGAGACCATCCGTTTATTCAGTCCTCTCTTTCTACCACGGCCTTCCCTTCTGATGATGGGTAACAAGAGCAATTTGTTACCATTGCACTTTCTACCTTTTTCTTGACTCTTCCTTTGCACGATCAACAGAAAACTCATCTGTGTTGTGGTGGAGGAAAAGAATAATACGAGAAGATACGAAATTTTCTTGAGCATGCGCTTTCAAGGCGAAAAAGGCCCCTTTGCCCCCCCCCCCCCCTTCTCGTCATCTCGGGCATGGCGCCAAGATTGGCTACTAAAACCTCACATGTTTGGCCTCTGGATTCACACCAGTTGGCAGTAATTATTCAAATTGGAAGAGGAAATAAACAAACCCATGCATATCATGAAATGAATGTAATATATATATATTTTTTGGTTTTGAAATATTAATCCACCAAATAGGCTGTTCCAATTTTCCACAGAAAATTAATTAGTATGATGTGATATTTATTATTTACAATTTACTATTTTCGATTAAAGTTATACATTAATTCCTCGTTAAGGCGTCACCCCGGTTGAGTAGTCATTTTTTTTTCTGTCCCGTCCAACTTTCATATATAACAATGTTCATACCCTCGTTTACTCGTCGCTAATTCCTGTTAACGCGTCACTGTGGAAAAGTTTGAGAGAGAGAGAGAGGAACATATTATTTCTATGGTTCCCTTTAAAGAACTAGCTTAATAACATTATTGCCATATGTTCAAAAGTGACCATAAAAGCCTTACGTACCAAATTAGAACAGCTCAAGTAACGAAAGAACGCTGATAAGGTCAATTAGCCAACTAGTAAACAAAAGTTATTGAAACGTTAGGGACTGTTTGAGCGGGACCTGATTTCTGCATGGGCCCCACTAATTTGGTGTTTCAAATTTAAACAAAATATCTTTGTTGAAGAACCAGACATTTTCCTCTTATGATATCTGCTTTCCCCCCCCCCCCCAAAGTCAAAAATAAGCCATTTATTCGAGATTACCCTGCAGTTCTTTCATTAACTACAAATGAAGAATTCAAATCACTGAAAGCAAATGGCATGTGTGTAAAATTGGTTTGTGCAATACATGTAAATCTGTTGTGGAAAAATTCTAACTATTCTAGCAGATGCTCTGATTAGTCTAAATTAAAAATTATTAGTAAAAATCCTGAATGCACCAGTGCATTTTATCATAAGTTAAATACCAAAAACTCAAAAATGTTAAAAAATTCGATTTTTTTCCCTCTTGTAATCTATAAATTTTGTTAATATTGTGATTTTAATTTATATTTCAATAAATTTTATATTACTTTGAATTTATACGTTTTTCACAATATTGTACATTGAAACTGACGGCACTTCGCTTAAGCTGTCATGATTTTTCGATAGCGTGAGTGAGGACTTATCGAGGTTGTACAGAATTTGAGTCCTCTACCTTTCTGGAAATGTCTTCCTACCAATTTACATGCTTACTCACGAAAGTGAAAACAGTAAGGAATCTGACCTCCACGAGTGCCCCAATGCACCTTTGAAGCCCCGGGCCGTACACGGGTAAACCAATACGTTAACCATTACAGTGACACTGATGATATATCTCGACTAGCTAGATGTTTTTATTTCAGCACACTCACAATAATGAAATACCTCACCTCCTTAAAGCACTCTTATTTCGGCATTGACGAGCCCAGATACTGCGTTGTTCTTTCTTTTACAGTGTCAAGCATACTCTGCATCCCCCATTGTGTACGAACAATTTCCGGTGAGTGGAGTCAGCTTTTCTTAAAAGTTCGATAACCGAAGGATCATCATTTGATCATTTTTGTCGCACCACGGTCATTTTCTGCACACGAGGGCTAATTAGACCGGGACCTACAATTTAGTGCCGATTCCGAACGGCAGGCTTGTTTTTCATGCTCATCGAGAGGTTGGTGCGCTAACCCCTCGATGGGGGACTCCCTGCGGTAGGTATAACAGAAGGATAATGACAGTGTTTTTTTCTCTCTCCTTCGAGGTAGTGTAGGAATATGCGTACAGTATAAATGGTAAAAAACAGCCAGAGTTTATTTCCTTTCCTTTGTTGTTTTTTCTTATTATTTTCGAAGTGGGGGGGGGGGGATATTGTCAGCTACACTAAATTGGGGAAAAATATTTTTATTGAAAAAGTGCAGCATTTCACAGTGGGTTTATTGATTTCCACTATGGCAGGAAGTTCAGTAAAATTTCAATAACCGCTTAAAGGGCTAAGACAATCCTGCATATTGTAAAAATGACATTTGGGCTTTACTAGCCAAAGATTTGCTCTGTTCACTGAAAACCATGAAAGAAACATAGTGGCGTATATTTGAGGCCTCATAATGTATCTTCACCCTTGACTTTTTCTGAATTTACACTTCCTTCTCCTTTGGCCTCTTCTAAGTACCTCCTTCATAGAGGAAATTGCATACAACCATTTTTTGGAAGAGTTGTCCTGGTATCTAGATATGCCACCCCTATGGCAGCGGCACACGCAGGTCCTACTTCCAAAGGGCGGCACGTTTATGAATTGAACAGAAAAAGGGTATAGGGAATCTCTTCCAGAGGAATTTCGAGGTGCTAACCTTAAAAAAAGTAGCATTTTCAGTTGAAATAAATTGATTATATATATATATATATATATATATATATATTATCTGATATAACGGTATTTTCTTTTATCATTTTGAATTTTCTGATCACCTTGGAGAGAACACGAGTCTCCTTCTGTCCTTTCTCACAAACGCCCAAGCCAGATTGAGTTCAACACAGGTCCGGCTGAGCTGTGATTGTTTTTCCCGTTTCTGAGTTAAAGAATTTCTATGAATACAATAATGCAGGGATTCTCAAACTGTATGCCACGGTTCCCTGATGCGTCGCCAACCTCCGTCAAGCTTCTGCCCTGCAACAATACATAAATAAGTGGAAGTTAAATTTTTAAGAGCATCATTGGTCTAAGAATATGAAGCTGCACTGGGTGGAAAATTTTCTGTTCCAACAAAAAATTAATTAAATTTTGCTATAACTTCAACCCCCTCAAAGTTGGGTAGGGCGTTAAATATTCGACTGTACAGGCACGTAAAAAAAAAAAAACCCTTAATACTCTCCTGGTTATCACGCTTTCCCCTCCTCTTAAATGTAATTATTCCATGTCATCGTTTCTCAACCTTTCTGATCCTAAGGACCACACATTTTTTAAATAAATCGGCAGACCCTTAATTTAAAAAAAAACGTGAATATTATTAACATTAGTTGCATACAATTGAATAATTTCATTTTAATTTAATCAGAATGAAATTTTCAAGTCTGCCTGCGGTTCACCTGTGTCTTCTTCACGAGAAACGCCGTTCTCTATAACCCTAATTATTCTTAATACTAATTATCCTAATACAAAGAAACCACGTATTCATGTCGGCTGCTTCACTATTCTCATGTCGGACGGTTTTACCTGGGATAAACCAATTTCCATATTCTGAAACCGAAGAAGAGTTAAAAGATGTGATTTAGAGTTGAATGAGAGTTTGTCAACGAGAAAAAATATATAAGAATATTATATACTTTTCCCAATTCCTCTTTTCTATCTTATTATTTAAAAACACACTGAATACTTCAACAAACAATAACAAAATTTAACTATCGTTATTTCTCATATTTTCTCGCCTTCAATATCTATTGAAATGGAGGAAACAATTATATTTATATATTCCAGTAAGTCATTTTTTTTAATCAAGGCACTTCAGTCTCAGTATTTTTGCCGAGATTCTGCCATATTTATCATAGGGAATATTATGCAATAACTCACAGACACTGAGAAGTTGAAGAACAAAGAAGTTGGCTCGATATCCGGCGATATTTTCATGGTTTCTGGATGCCAACGGGAAGCCTATTTCCCGATTACAGTAACCCCTTCCACGTTGCCATGTAAAAGAGATGGGTCTGCCTCAGTCAGTGGTTATCCACCTCTCGCTGTGATAAGACGCGCAGCCCACGTTTTAAAAAAAGGACGCCTCTTTTTTTTATAATTTTGTCTCTCATTCCTCAGTCTGAAGCCTCTCACGTCCCCGGTTTTTTATCCCCTCCCCCCTTAGATAACATTATAGTAAATTAATTAATGTGTGCAATTTTGTTGTCTATTCGGCATCCATTTTGCCGTTCTTATAAAAGAACGAGAGGATCAGCTGATGATTCAGTTGATTGCGATACCTGAAGAGAAGTCAGTCACTCCACGTAAAGATAGAACTCGGTGTCATTCTAGGGTCTGTCTTTTTCTAAAAAAAATTCTTTTTTTTTCTGTTCCTGCATCTCTTTTTCTTGTTGTTTTAGCGCTTTTCCATTCTGTACATTCCCCCCGGCGAAACTCGCTGCTAAAATAGTTTCGTAAAGACGGAGGTTTCATTCTATAATTGACGTTTTCGAAGAAAATACGGTTGTTTTGAAGTTAGTTTTTTTTATATATTTTTTGTCACTTGTTCAGTGTGTACGTGTGTTGTGTTTTTGACATGTGCTTTTGTGAAGGTGCTATTTGAATATGTAGTCCAAGAATTTGTTTTGGACATTGAAGCATGTTGCGCTCCAACATGCGTGAACATTTGGAGAGCGAGAAACTTTCCGTAATGAAAGGTATGGTGATGTTTATATTCGCATACATTAAAGTCTTTTAAAGAAATTTCATGCTCACAAAGTATGGGAATTAATTTTGTTTGTAGAAATCATTTATATAAATAAATTAGATGCAGATATAATCAAAAACTAATTTCCTTATGTAATATTCGATATATCAATCCATCGAACAATACTTGAAAATTTTTTGGGTATTTTATATAAGCAATATTTACACTTTGCAGGTGCTATTATGCATTAACTTTTTTCATTAAACACTCATCAGTGAGGTAACTTTCAGCATTTTTAATAAATATAATTAAAATGACCTGATATATTTTCCCTCCATATCAACAAAAATGTAGAAAATAAGTGTCGAAAGATGAAAAAAGACATTATTATTTTTAAATAATTTTCTGTATTTGGTTCTTTTGCATTAATTTTATTAAAATATTATAACGTTATTTCGTAATCAAAACATAAATGAAAATTTTATCAATATTTTAATGTCTTTTTGGAAGGATTTCAAGTGTTTTAGTCACCAAAGAGTAAAAAAAAGAAAGAACTCAGCTACCGTTTTAATTTCACGTATGGTCCTCAAAAACTGTTTTCTATCAAAATATGTTTCCTGAAATTTCGCCCTAGTTCTCGCTTTCCCAAATTAGATTATCAACTATTTGAATATGTTTTTCATAACCTGCATTCATAAAATATCTATTGAAATCAAATCGATGGTTTGAATTGTACTTCATTTTTCTTATTCAACGAATATGCTCAGAGCAACGAATGCAAAAAAATAATAAAGGTAAATAATTTTAAGTTAATTAAACGGCATAAAATAATTCAATATCCAAGCAAAATTAATTAAAATTAGTTGGGTTTGTGAGTAAAATATGCTATTTAGGTTTTCTTCATGATCATTCATTGTTATAGAGGAAAAATTGACTCAGTAATAATCTTGTTCCTGATATTGATACTTTTTACATGATATATTCTACATGATTACGTTATGGAAATTAAATTGTCTGAGTAACCATAGACATGTCAATAATTAATAAACTTTGCAATTAATGGTCGTAATGCTTATCACTCCCATGGTTCTTAATTATAGACTTTTAATAAAAAATTAGGTACCTATTCATGTCAAACTCATTCATTCCAACGCTATCCACGTTTCAATAGGATTTCGTTCTCATTAACTTAATATTATTCGTTGATTATTTAATTTGTTTACACGAAAAGGCATTACCCGTATATACGCAACCTAAACAAAAGATAATTCCATTTACTGTGGAAACTATAATAATAAGCTCTCACGATACTGTACAGTTGACGTACACATATGTTTATTGAATGACCTCTTTTGGAAAACATGTTCACATGTAGCTTCAAAGCTGCTTAGAATAATAATATTTTCCCGGAAAGATGTCAAGACTTATGTCGTAGCATCACGCGTGATCACAATGCCGAGCAATACTGATAGCCACACCCCTCGTGGCTATCCATAAATGAGTCATTGATGAGCCTTATAACTAATATCACGCCCGTTATTGAGTTTTAGGTGATGCAGCTGATTAATGTTCTTCAAAGTAATAGAAAATATTATGATTTTTACCCAAAAATGCTTAGCTTTGCACATGTACAAAAGATTCTTTAAACGTTCATAACTCAAGCCAATTTGAAGATAAAAAATTCCGAATGGCTTTTGCATATAAGGTAAGCTCATATTATTTTCATTTTATATTTTGAATTTGCTCGTAGATGTCCCAATTAACGAAAACAACTCTTTGTTTGTTGCAGAGCATGTGCGGCTGTGATTTCGCTAATTTGTAAAAATATTTTATTTGCTTTCTTTTTAAATTTGAAGTTTTGTAATCCGAATTTTTTTTATTATGTTTGAACCCGATTGTGTTGAACCACAAATTAGGTAATCATGAGAAAGTAATTTACTTCACGTTATTTACTTTCTGTGCAATTTTTGAGGCTTTGCAAGTCTTCAATAAGGATCTGCCTAAGCAGTATAATCCGAGATAGATTTCTTTTAAATGGTTTTTCCGAATTTCAATATGTGTCATTAAGAGACTCATTCATCACCCCTGTGTGAAATAAATTTTTCAGAAATGACTTTAAAAATATTTCTTTTTTTTTAATTGCAAATACAAATCAAATGCAAAAACAAAAATCTGTGTCGATCCGTGGATTTGTTCTTTCAAAAGAAAAGAAAGAAATAATCAATTGTAGTGTTAAATGTATACAAGGAAAAACACTTTCGACGCGATTTTCTCAGATTTTCAACTCATTGTAAGGTAAAAGAAAAACTACTGCATCGAAATTTTTGAAATTTTGCAGAAATGTGTATTCAACATGTGTTAGTAAAATCAACCTTCGATAAAGCAACTGACCAATGGGAAGTATTTAAAAAAAAAATGTGTCAAATTCAGATTTTGTAAATTTACCTTCTTTTAAAAGTTTAAAAATGCTAACGAATAGTCGGATATCAAAGTTTGAGTTCCATTCCGCTAACACATGTCGAATAAGCAATTCTGCAAATTTCAAAATTTTTGATACGGTAGTTTTTTTTACCTTATGAATGAGCTTAAAAACTGCAATCTGACAAAATCACATTGAAAGTGTTTCTGCAGTTGTATGTATTTAATATACTATAATTGATTACTTCATTACTTATTTTGAAAAAATAAATTGGCGGATTGACACAAAATTTTTTGCATTCGATTTGCACAATTAAATTAAATATTTTTAGTCATTTTTGAATAATCGATTCCGGGGGTCGTGGCACCCTTAACTATGAAAAAAATTATCAGCTCGAAAAGTAAAATTGAACATTAAAGGGTAAATACGGCGAGTGAGTTTCCTCGGAACAAAAGATTGCATCAATATATTTTTAAGAAAATTATGATCGTTAATTATTAAATCACCTAAAAATTTTCATTTTTAAAAAAATATATATAAAAATGATTCTCTTAGAAAAAATAATTTTTAAGTTCCTCTAAAACGAAATTAATTTTTCCCCCTCCAATTTTTATGCAACCTATATATGGTATTTAGCCCGAAGCAACATTTTAAAAATGCGTACTTAATGAACATTTCCTCGAAGTTGAATCTTAATTTTTGGCGTCATTAACAGCGAAGGAGAGTTTTTATCGTTCTACTGTCCTTTGACCTTAGCTGATCATTAAAATCAAAATTTCAAATTCCTTTAATTTAGTTTCGCTTTTTTTAATTTTGAAGCATTATTATTCAGTTATTGCGTGAATCGAAGTTTTAATTAAAAGATTATGATGATTATAGGTATTGGAATTTAATTAGAGAACTTTAAAAATACCGTATATTTTTTATCCATTCTTTTCGGAACTGTTAATAAATGTAATATATTATTATCTTGATAAATATTTTAGCTTTTATTTATTCGTTGTAATTTAGTTCGATAAGTGGTTAAAACTTAATATTAGATTAAAATTATTCTGGATTTTTTTTCCAGTTTCAACGAGAGTATTGCAATGAACTAAGTCATGTAATTGTAACCAAGTGAAGGTTATTTATTACGATCATTATTATCAATGAAATGTATTTAACGCAGTGCAATTACCGTATTTCAAATCACCGTAGCCGCTAATATTTTTAAAAACTTGCAGTGCTTACTTACTGGCCAATAAGAGTTATTGTATAAAATTCAAATATCGGATAATCATATTTTTTTATTTATAAACATTCAAGTATTTATGTTCTGAGCATTTACTGATGCATTAGTATTAACAGTGAAAATAAATGCATATGAAAGTAATTTTTCACTTCTGAAAGGTGTGGTATATACTGTTATGAGACGCTTACGTTGAGCTCAAAAATATATTTTGAGGATTATTTCTTATTGCGGGGCGGGACTTCATTCGAGAGACGAAAATTTCGCGATATACATAAAATTAAATGCAAGCAGACCTTCAACACGATACTAACATGAAAATTCAGGCACTCGACAATTTTTTTCAAAATATGGAAGACAGATGGCATCGTCAGTCAAATATTCACTGAAAACTCCCAGGAGGAATGTTTAGAGGTGCATGTACGGTCAAGCATATTTACAGTAACCATATCTCTTGGCCTAAACTCTGAGCCACTCATGTTTTTGAAAACGTAATTTTGGAAGCTAACGTTGCTTTACACTTACAGAGTCCCTACGTTAATTATTATTTTATAGCTCAATTCCTAGTAGACTACGAACTGGCACCACATGTATTAGTTTGTGGGAAATATCATAGTTGTGGTTTGTGTACCAGTTTTTTTCATGGGAATATTTTTTCGATGGAAAAGTTCAAATAACAACTACTGCATTTCTTTGCTATACGCTTCACGAAAGTGAGCGTCGCTGTCGAAATAAAAACCTTCGATTTTTTTTTTCAAAGTAAGCACCGAATCGATGTATTCACCGGATTTTGGTAGGATAAAATTAAATTTTCACGTTTATACATTTTCCACTCTACAAAAAAACATTTAAATACTGTTGAATTAGGTCTGAGCGTATGCAAAAAAATTATTGATGCACGTCAATATTTGCTAGTAGACGTAGACCGGAGAAAAAAAATGAATGCTTAAAATTGAATTCTACCCATCTCTCAAGAAATACAGCATCTAGTTTATCAGTGTGTGTAAGAGGACATTAGTCAGTAAAATCTTATTCAAGGCTTGCTCTACTGATGATAACAGGTGCAAATGGGCATAGATGGGTGGAATTCTATTGAACAACTTTAAGCGTAAGACAATGCCAAAAAAAACAGACAAGATACACAGACAGAGAGAATGTCCATTGTGTGTATGTCTAGAACCATTGAGTTAGGAATAACCAAAGTCGCGCTGGCTTTGATTTTTTTTTTTTTTTTTAATGCTCATGGTATTGCTGAATTGGCTGGATTTCTTTCTTTATTCTTTCTTTGACAACGTTAATGCACAGGGCATTATTGGAGCCTCAAACACGTTACGACAAAGATCACGTCCTTCTCATCATCATCTTGGTGCCAAGTAGTCAAAAGTACGGCAGTGGCGTAACGATCCAGTCGGTGCTGTATATACAGGATGTGCAGGAATGATCTTTCTTTTCCCTTCCTTTCATACGAAGGAGAGAAAAAAAATGACATAAATTTCTTACGCACAAGCATTTCGGAACATCACGAATAACATGTAGAGAGAATTGATGTCTTCCCAAATTGCGTGGAAAGTTTCTTCTTGAGGCAATGATTCAGAATTTCATCCTCATGCATACATATTGTACATTTTCCTCCTTGGTGTTGAATAACAATGGGAATATACGGCATACGAAATGCTCCGAAAAAATCGTAGTGACCCCCCACAAAACTATTCTAAACAAAACCATTTTCCATAACCACGTAAGAATGTAGACGGACGAACATGCATTTCTGTTTCTTCAAAATGTCATGTAAGAATAAAAAAAACCTACGTTATCTAAACTAACAAGTCCTTGAGCTTCATAAACTGGAAATGAAAAAAAAAAAATTTAAATTGTTCGTACACGCTTTTTTTCAAGTTTACATAACGAGAAGCGCATGTTTATTGAACCGAAATTCGTGGATATACAAAATACGAAAAGGCAATGAAGCCTTGCGTTGCTTTTCAAACGTTGGCTGTTGACAGTCTGCCGGCAGATCATGTTGGATTGATCTCGATAGTCGTTGATTAGAAATAGGGTTTCGGCTTTACTATCAATAAAATTTGTTGGATTTTATTTGATATGCATATGACAGCTATTTCGGGGACGAATCAACAACGTGACAAATTGATCATAAACCCACATTATACTGTATACCTACCGTACTGTTCTAATATTCTGTAAGCACCGTTCTAATATTTAGGCATCATCTATCGGTGGTCGCATCAGGTCGATATAGAAAGAGGGTTTCGTTGCTGTTCCGTGGGATTGAACCAACACCACGAATAGAAGGCCTCGCAAGAAGCTCATGATGTGCAGAGGCTTACTTCTATAGGTGGCGTTGACTGAACACGTGGAGGGGAAGGTCGCCTTCATGGAAAGCATCTTAGCATTGCGCCACTCACGACCCCTCAGTTGCATTCTTTGTAATGACGTATGTACTGACAGACTATAAGACGGGTTTTTCAGCGCCTCAACTAGGGGTGAGAGCAGGCTGATGTCCCGGATGCCGGGCAAAAGGGGAGCTGAATTCACCTCCCTTAGTTAATTTGTCACAGCTGATAGGGTGGGAGGTGGCCAATACATGTTTGCCGCGTAGGACGAAGTGGCGGGCCTGGTGATATTTACCTCAATCTTTTCGTCTCGAAAATTAGGAGGTAGTCCGATATAAGAGCAAAAAGACATCGTGTATATTTTTAGATGGTAAGCCGCAACTTATGATGTGCTTGCAAACCCCTCATCCCAGCTCCATCCTTTCCTATTTAGAATTCTGATTTGGAAATTTTACTATTAGAATATTTCGGAACTTTCTTCGAAATTTTATGTGGGGTCACGAACAGCTCATGTGTCTTAGGCCGGCTGATTACGGCATAGATATAAGATGATCATTATATTATACTAGCTATAATACCCGGCGCTGCCCGGGTTTTTTTTAATGAAGTTTTTTGGATCACGTGATATCTCCCTCTTTCTTTGAGGGACATGCAAACCTTGTCCAAATTGACCATTATGACACCTCCTGCGCGACTCATGAAATAAACAAATCTAGATTTAAAGAAACGTAGAAATGAAAATATTTCTTTTCCTTTTTTTAAGGGGCGCTAGGTATTTCGATCACCTCCCGAACTTCAGGGGCCCCTTGAACTTCATCTGCCTGTTTCAGCTTCCAAAAATGCTTAGTTAAAGCTGTGAAATTTCTTCGATGTACTTTATGGGCCCATATAATTAATTTTCAAATATCTTAACCAACACATGAATTTATGCAGTTCAATATCAAAAGACAATACGGAGTCATTAATTTTCATGCATGAAAAGATATAAATAAAAAGTTGAAATAAATGTCATTGCTTGGATATCCAACTGAAAAGTAGGTCCGGCTAATTACTTCATATTTAATCTCCTGGCCTTCGTATATCTCTAAGCGAACTCATTATTTCAAAAATCTAGAATTTTATACAATTTTTAAAATTATTGATGTGGTGGAAAACCCCACAGAAAATTTCCGCATTTCTACATTAAAATCGGCAATTTTAACACTGATTTCTATGAGGATCATCCTTTGACTGACCCTCAAAGTGATGCTGAAAATGTTTATAGCATCTATTCAAAAACTCTCATTACTGGGAGGATTGAAAAAGTGGCAAACCCCATTACAAAGGCATAAACTATTATACATATAGTAACAGGATTAGAGAACCATTGTAAAGGCATATACACGACTGAAACTCATTGCTAGGGAACCACGGTAACCAAAGTAAACGTTCGGAAAGGGATTGTTGAGGCCCAAAAACCATTGTTGCCCGACAGTTTTTTTGTCCATTTCGGGCATTTGCCCTGCTCTAACGAACTTTCAAAGTAGACCCGACTTAAACGATAGGCTTATCGTTTAACTCGGGTCCTATTTGGTATATATGAAAAATTTGTTGACGATCGATGTGAAATTGTAGATTTGTATATAGAACATACAGGCAGACACACAGAATATCAATTATATATATAGATCAATGACATAATCTATGTTAATCTTATGTCTATGGAATTTGGACTTTTGTATTGGATGATAAAAGGTATCATTCCATACGGAAGAGAATTTCGCAGAATTTTTGAGCACGAACAACGATCCCCTTACTACGAGCAACAAATGCTGAACGTAATAGTCATACATGACTCCTCAGAGTCCTCAACTGGCAAAGGTAGAGGTTACTCGTTAATCATACTACCACACAAAGCACATAATTCCTTTGCATAAAAATTTCAACATTTCATCAATTTACTGTATATTTCACAGAGTTTTCTGTATGACAATGATTTTCCCAAATCAGCATCTGAATATTTTTTTTTTAAATCTTTTTACAGGTAGATATTAGTTCAACTAGTCCCCTTAAAAGGACAGATGAAGACTGAAATGAAGATTCTTGATTAATAAAGCAGAAAAGGAAGAAAATTATGTGAATATACCATCTCATATAAATTCCCAATTTAACCAATGAAACATATCTTGTATTGCTTATGGAACATTCTCATTCACCACCTGAGCCTTTCGGTACCTCGCGACAAAACATGGTGAAATACAAGGATTCAATTAAATACGTAATAAAATGAACTCTTAGATTGAAAACATTTCTTATTATGAATAAGCGTCATATCAACGAAACAAAGAAATCATGCTACCATGCCTTGATTATTTAAGGGATAATAAAGCGTCTATTTTCAATGCAGATGTATTTTTTCGCCTTATGATTTTTTTTACCAGCGCTTTCTTATTATACTGAATTCTTTTTTGGATGCCTGAATTAATAAGGCTACAATAGCACTTAGTGAATATGCGTCAAATATTTACGGATAATATCAAATAAAGCGTTAATATATTCGAGGAAAAACCATCAGACATGGTCTTCATGTCGTCAGTTTCACACCTAAGATGGTCGAGGACTTGGCATCAATGACTCGGTGGACATCGGAAACAACAGAGGTGTTTACATAGAGACACCTCCACACACACACTCACACACACGCGTGAAAATACAGGGACTATCATCGTAGAAATACAAGATGGAAGGTATCGAAGACAACGGAGCGGTGGACTTGACGGAAGAAACCATAATAACGGATCCGGACATACTGTGCCTTAGAGATAGGAAATGGTGGTGTTTCCTGTTGTCCAGCATATTCACTTTTCTCGCGGGTCTCTTCATAATCCTGCTGTGGAGAGCGTTCGCTTTCTTGTGCTGCAGGAAGCGGAGCTCGTCTCCGCAGAGCAAACTCAAACAGACTGATGTCAATGCCAAGGCTGGTGGAGGAGCTAGAGAAGTCACCGAGATAGGATTCATGACTGAAGCTAAGGACTGGGCTGGTGAACTCATATCTGGTCAGTCGACCACTGGTCGTATATTGGTGAGTACCTTGTCCATATATTTCTTACTCTAATGATAGAATCTATTAAACCATGACTTTCTTGGTGTAAAGTTATATTCTTACAGAAAATTCATCTTTTTGAATCTTTGTTGATATAAGCATGATTTCAATTATGAATAAAGTATTCAAACTACGCTTTCATTTTAGATATAGTATACGGGCTGTTTCACCTTAATTGACCAAAAGGAATATGAATATTCTGTGGCCCATTTTAAAATTCAACAAAAATATGAAAAGTGATCAGCAAAAAGAATGAAATTTATCTGTGATAGCTGAACTCCAAAAATAATTATTTGGGGAAATACAAAAATTTGAATTTGCATATGGCTCCCAAATCTAAAAAATGACAATTAGTAAATTTTGCGCCTTTCTCTACGAAACTCAAAGAAATTTATCCGTAAAATTCGTCAAGATATTGATAATCAAAGCTTTATATATTTGGCACTTTTCAAAGAAAATTTTTCTGAGTCGATTTATCCTTCGAGGAGCCTAATGGGGAACATCAATAAATTTGTGTTTGTAAAAATGCTAGACTAGCATTACAAGAGTAAATTTCGTCTTTTCAGCCATTATAATGGATGGAGTTTATGATTAAAAGGATATTGTGAATATTTTTATTATAATTCACTTACCTAAATGAAAGCAGAGAATAATAACTAGAATTATAAAGCATAATAAAGCGTGGTATTATACATGGGTTATGAAATGTGTTGAAAACTTGTATAAATCGTTGGAAATGTTAAATTTGAATAGTTTTACTTCTTGATACGAATTTCCTTGGATTCAATTTAGAATAATTCATGAATAATGTGTGCGTTTCTTTTCATTGTACGGAAAATCCTTCTTCGTAAATATTTATTTATTAATTTATTTATTCACGTCTCAACAGGCAAGGATTGCCCAATTACAGAGATGGACAAGAGAAGAGAAATACAAAAACGCAAATACAACAAATTACAAAAAAAAATCTTATACGTTATAATTGTCAACAGTAGAGAAATAACCATTAAAATATTTATTCATAATTATCCTGTTCATTCA
Source organism: Pholcus phalangioides (assembly GCF_987345545.1). Taxonomy (NCBI): domain Eukaryota; kingdom Metazoa; phylum Arthropoda; class Arachnida; order Araneae; family Pholcidae; genus Pholcus; species Pholcus phalangioides. The sequence continues at coordinate 24,408,067 of NW_028301628.1, forward strand.
AAATAAACGGGTTTTTTTCCATCTTAATATTTCATTTATTCATTTTCTTTTGTGTTTCACTTTTTCACATACTAGTTAGTCCCCTCCAAATACCGTGAGATAAGAAAAACTAATATCTCGGTGGATTTTGATCCAAATTTTACGATATAAATTTTTTTTAATTCATTGAGCAAAGCGCAAGATTTACTAGTTGGCATTTTTTTTTAAATTGGGAGCCCGTATATAAATTTTAACTTTTTGTATTTCCCCCAATAATGATTTTTGGGCGTTCAATTATCACAGAAAAATTCCATTCTCTTTGATGATCCTTTTTCTTTTGAATTTTAAAATGTGAACCGTAATATTTATATTCCTTTCTATCAATTGTGGTGAAACGGCCTGCATGTATTGAGAAACAATATTTAGTTTTTCATTCGGCTCCCTCTGTCTATTGATTTCCGATTAAAATTACTGATCCTGTCTCTTCTGAGCCCAACAAAAGAAAATCCCATGTTTGTAAGGGCAATATTAGCTGAGATAATTGAATTCAAATCTCTAACAATGAGAGAAAGGATAGCTTATTTTAACTGGAAAACTTGTGAAAAAATTGTAATACGCTTTTGCAATTGCAGTTTGTTGGAACATTTCTACATTCTGAGATGTTCCCTAAACTTTCAATCAACTTACAAACATGGAATTTTTGTTGGACTCAAAGAGACAGAGCAATAACTTTCTAATTTGAAGTTGTAGGACAGAGGAACCTTATAAAGAATTAAATTCTGTATCTCAGTACGTACAAAGTGCATAGGAAAGTTCCTGTATCCTGGAATAATTCACGAACCGACTAGAATCATACTTCCAATTAGAAAAAGTGTCCAAATAACTCCAAACTTCACCATAGTTGAATATAAACGAATCACCGTAACGAATATAATAAAAAACTTTGCATTTATCTCATAAATATTTTTCAATCATTAATGAAATTGTACACTCCTTAAGTAATTGTCGAAATATGAAATCCTCGAGAAATCAAAGTTTCCGCTAATTTCTCCAGAGAGAGAGAATATATATATTCATCCGCATATCGGTAAACTGAAGATAAAATGGGTAAATTTCCAAACGAGAAATTTTCCAAAATGAAATATCTTTTTCGTCTTTGATGTCAAACGGAAGTATGAAGAAATTGAGACATATATATATATAAGGAAGAACAGAATAGTTCTACCGTCGAAAGGAAGCCCTCTTTCGTTTCGCCCTTAATCGGATTACTTGGCAAAGACTCTTGAAGTTTGATCTCGTTTGAGCGCTCACATCGTTTCCACATCAAATATTTGATCAAGCGACGTAACTAGATCAACCATGACACCAGATGTTGGTGACATCAGCGCAAACATCCGTCAGAAGTTTTGGGAGTGAGATTGGGCATGAGACTGTGTTTGTAGTTTTCGCCTTATAAAGAAGATACTCCAAACGCTTGGCTCAATCATCGCAAAAAGAGAAAGTAAATTCAAGTTACAATGAAATCAGTCGAAAAAAATATATACAACATAAAAAACTCGTATCGTTTTTGTATATTTATTTTCTAAAAAAAAAGGGTTTTTTTTATCGTATATTGTGAATTTCTCGGAAATATTGATTTCTCAGCTTCAATGCGAGGATTTTCTGTAATTTTAATTATAATGTGGTAAGAACACACGTTATTCTTCAATTCGTATATGGTTCATAGAATGTGCTTCTCCATATTACTTCTTATTTAAAAATTTCAATGCTTCTCATCAAGATGCGCCACCTAACATCGAAATTTTAAACTTGATTTATCTTTCATTGCTAAATAAAATCCGCATTCATTAAACGAAATTTGATACAAACCAGGTACTAAGACAACAATTTTCTCAAATTTTATACATATATATATTTTGAAATTCTGGTCATTATATATATATATATACAGGGTGATTATAAAAAAACTATCCCGACATATGGGCCCCTAACTATCATACCATTCACAGAAACTGAATGAAATTTTGGCATAAGGTATTTTGATGTATGCGCTCAAGAATTATATGGAAAACAATATAATTCTTGACACTGTGGTTAGTGTCACTCTAACAGTTACGGTTACAGTGAGAAAATTTCGAAAATATCAAATGGCAACACCAAGTTTTTTGTATTGGAATGTGATCTCCATTGTGAAAAACCCTAAATAGCGTTCGAACGGCAACTGTAACATGAAAATCACCGGCGCTAGATAGGCTAAAAGTGAGGACAATCAATGAGGACAGAGAAGCAGCATAAAATAAAGCATTTTATTGTGTTTCACAAATTTTCCACATGACCTTGTGGAGAACTAATCAGGCTGGGATCTCAGCCGAAGAAACGGTGTGACGAATGAAACGAACATTAATGCTCTGGTGCACGGCAAAATCCTTTTTACTTTTTCCTTGCCTAGCTCCGGGGATTTTCGTGCTACAGGTGCCATTCCAACGCTATTTAGTGTATTTCAGTATGGAGATCGCATTCCAATACAAAAAACTTGGTGTTTCCATTTGATATTTTCGAAATTTTCTCACTGTAACCGTAACTGTTATAGTGACACTGTTGTTTTCCATATCATTCTTGAGCGCATACCTCAAAATACCTTATGCCAAAATTTCATTCAGTTTCTGTGAATGGTATGATAGTTAGGGGCCCATATGTAGGGATAGTTTTTTTATAATCACCCCGTATATATTTAACTTTGTGCATAAGTAAAAAAATAATGGATTTTGATGGATGGTAATCATACTTTTGATCGATCGATCCATTTTGACTTGTGGGATCAAATAACTAGTGAAAATAAAAGCATAAACCTATTTCAAGACCATGGACACACATGTAGATTTTTGGGTGATAAATAGTTATTTAAAAAAAGAGAACTCTCTCGTGATCCGATTCCGTAACTTATCTTAACGACTCAACAGCTGTCAATAAGGCTTTTTCGTCCAGAATTTGATCGGATAAGTCGACTCATTCCCATTCTGTGCTAATTTTCTACCATCCATAACACGCTGTGGTGTGTAAATTACCGGGGGGAAAAATAATAATAATAATAGCTCTTCATACATTGCTGGAAAAAAAATCAATAAATTCTCCATCAATGGCATTTCCTCACGTGTGATTTCTACGGTTTCGACTCGGGAAAAAAACAAGAGAAAAGGAGGAGGCATAAAAAAAACGTGTTCTTTTCCATCAATACAGGAAAATCGATAATACGTACGTCGGTAATTCCGTGATATTTGGCATTATGTGTGTTTGTTATTTCGCAATTTCCCCATAATTTTTTTTCGCCTGTATTTTTTTTATTTATTTCGACGAAATGAGTGCTTGCTTCTTTTCTTTTTTGGTTTCCTAACTAGTATCTGGTACGAAGAGTTTTGATGATCGGTTGCCAAAGGAAACGATTCTTGCATCGGATCAATTCAATGGTCGAGGTCTCCTCCTCATGCGCAAACAATGACCTAATGCGCATTCTCATAAATATAAATGAATCGACAACAAACGAATTAATGCTAACATAATTCACTTATGCCATGCATATTGTCTTCCTCTTCCATGATTGGCATGTCGGACGGACGCGAAATGCATATGTGATGAATGACATCCCTAATGGGTGGCATTCGGCATCGGAGTGTCATGCGAATGATAAATTATCGAATCGCCACATTCAGGGAAACCAGCAGAATAATGTGAAAACAATACCTGTGAATATGTATAGTGGCAATGATGGTAATGGCTCGTACCAATGGTGACGGACAGTCGACGGAAACTTCTGTAAAGAATCAAAGACTGATCATTAGTGCAGCAAAATAAATAGATTTAACAACGTATGGGGTGGAGATATATTAAAAGCTTCTCTTGAATTACTCTTTCCTGTGTGTTTTGAAATACAGACAACTTATTTTTCAAAATTTCATTTAGTATCTCTAAAGCCGGGTTCACACTTGCCTCGCAAAGCAATTCGAAGTGACGTAAAACCAGTTTTGGAAGGGTAGCTACGCAGAAAATTGACCATTAAAATAGCCCGCGCCGTGCCAATTACACTTCAAAATTGGTTTTACCGCAGTTTGAAGCTGCGTAGCGCTGCTGGTGTTGAACCGGCCTTAGTATTCAACTGCGGCGTGTGACTAGTAGAAATATGTTTTCTCACTCCCGGGAGCCAGTTCATGGTAGACTAAGCTTGTGAATGTGAAATTCAAACTGGTATCTGGCTAAAAAAGTTTTATACTCTCGCTATAAATCAATTCAAGGCTCCTTGAAACTAAGAGATAGCGAACCCCTGACACCTGGCAAATATAATTCTCCATATGGGGTTCCCTGGAGGACCATTTATTTTCTCTAGGAAAAAAAGAAAGGGGAAAAAGTAATATTTGGATCCTACCCCAGGGAGAACCATTCACATCTCGCGAGCAGCAATTTAGTGCCCTTGGGGTTTATAAGAATTATTTTACTGAAATTGTAATTATTCCATTGAATTAAAACATTTATACACATAGGACATACATGTATGCACAAATATTTATGGCAGCCGTTCCGATTAACAGTTTGCGCGAAAAAGAGGCTGACAACTTCATTGAAAAATAGAGTTTCACAATGCCCGTATTCACTACCATATCATAATGTAGATATACATTCTCAAAAAATTCTGCGACATTTTCTATTTGAAACTAAAGGTTGAGTCATCCGCCACTTTAGAGCGCAAGTATGACATCAGTAAATCGCTTTAGCCAATAGCTGCTTCCTATTCTACCTTTCTTTAACGATTAGGAGTCTCTTGGAGTGGCAAAACCAGCTTTTTATGCAAAACTGGTGGACGATGAGTACACCCACGTTTCCAGTCGTTTTAAAACAGCTTATTGCTAGTGCTTACGGTAGACATTGTATACTAAAAACTATTGCGCATAAATCCAAATATCTTTTTGGTCGTACTATATGTTTCTCTATGACAGTATCCTTTGCAAACAACTGAAGGTTTTCAAATATGTCAATTTTCGTGAAACAGTATGTGGTTCACAAAAAATTTCAATATTTCATCTTAAAACCATCTAAAACACGATAAATTATAAATTTCCTGTAAAATGAAGTTCTTAGTTAATTGCAAAGTTGATACTATATGAAATTCTGTGAGAACTGTTCATGAAAAATAAATTTTTTCCGAAATTGATTTTTCGATTCAATGAAGTAACGAAAACACGAACCTTTCAAAAATGTGTTTCAGAAGTATTTATTGAATTCAAAATGATTATTATGATTACTGTATATGTTACTGCCACAGCCCGAAGTGCGGCCGATTTTTTGGCCAAGAGTTTCAAATTCCGTATTGCCAAAATGATTCATACATTGGTCGGCCATTTCGCGAAGTGGCCGGAGATTCCTGGCTAAAGCTCGATGTGATGATGTGAGATGGTGCGGTATAGGGGCCAAATACATTTTTTTCACGTGTGATGCATGACTATATGTATATAGCAGCTGTGTTGGATTAGTCCCACGTGACGAAAGAGAAAAAAAAAGTGAAATTTGAGAGAAAAACTATACAAAGAATTATAAAAACATATAGTTTATTCTTCCAAATTTTGGGAAAAAATTATCACCGCATCGTGACTGTGGTTTGATGGGTTGCCGTCCATGATGGGTCCAACTAAAGAGTTATAACATAGTTATCACGAAAAATACGCTAACTTGACGATGATCCCGAATCATACCTTTCGATATCGGACTTTGGCCAGAGATCACGCGGCCACTTCATGAACTAGCCGGCCAATATCAATTGTGTTGGAACTTACTACCCTCCGGGGGTAAGTTATTTTATTTATATAACTTACATTTATCCTGTGTACAATACCAACACTCCGCTAAAAAAAGAAAGGAGGTGTTCTTAAGAGAAGCGCTCTTCTTTTGGGGTGTTTAACAGTACTTTCATTACACTGCACATACGATAGAGAACCCCAAGTCCTATTTCAATAAATAACAAATATTCACTCAATAAAACACGCAAGCTCCATAGAAAGACATACTAAAAATAATCTTTAAAAGCGGCTTTCCTGTAAAATTTCCCTTTTGTGACACGACTGCCCTTTACCTCCGGCATACAAAGTTATGAAAATGTCGGAAATGTTGAGCATTTTCCACATAATGCACTTTAGAATTTCAATATTATTCAAAAATGAGTTTAAATTTTAAAAAAATAAATAATGAATTTATTTATGCGAGTATACTTCGTAAAAGTAAATTATTTATTTAAAAATTTAAAGCAATAAAAAATTTGTACGCGTTCAAATAAATCATACCTGTATTAATTCATTGTTGGAGTGTTCGAGTACAAGTCGGCAAGAGAATCGAAAAAGAAAATTATTACTGTTTCTGATACAAATACTTGATATCAATCCTTGAAGAAAATTTATTAGCAATGGAAGGATATAACGACCGGAAATCACAAAAGCCGCTAATATAACTCACTTTCGTATCCGTTTCCGGCACCGGAGTAAAATAAATTGTGAAAGAAAGTCCTTTTTTCCATTCAAAAAATTACGGAGTTTAACGTTGAGGGGAGAGCGCTTTTATTTTCTGCAATATTTAATGAAATAACTTGATAAATGCAATGTATTGGCCTTATGAAGGGGGAATATGGTGAGCAATTTTTTTTTGCATTCTTGACAGGGGAAGTGGGTGGTAGTTTAGCGCCCTTGTATACCATGATATCGGTGGATTTTTCAAGATGTTGGTTTTATAAGATAAACTAGCTATAATACCCGGCGCTGCCCGGGTTTTCTTCAATGAGGCTTTTTGGATCACGTGATATCTCCCTCTTTCTTTGATTGAGGGACATACAAACCGTGTCCAAGTTAACCAATATGGTAACTTCCTGCGCGACTCATGAAAGAAACAAATCTAGATTTAAAGAAACGTAGAAATGGATAGTGTTTTCACCCTTCTTTTAAGGGGCGCTAGGTATTTCGATTGCACCCCCCCCCCCCGACTTGAACTTCAAGTTATGCATCTGCCTGTTTCTGCTTCAAAAATGCTCCATTAAAGCTGTTGGATTTCTTCGATGTACTTCACGGGCCCATAATTAATTTTAAAACATCCTAAACTATATGAATTTATATATGCAGTTGAATATTAAAAGACAATACTGAGACATTAATTTTCATTTTTCGTGTTCGAGAAGATATATATATATATATATGTCCATAAAACATATGGATGTCAAATACAACCAAAATGCAGCGATCCAATATAAATTCATATACCACGGAATAAAAACTAACATTTTATACTATATAATACAAAGATTAAGGTTATCTCTTATCCAAGATGGATAGCTTCTCAATTTATCCCAATATGCTTATCATATTTATTTTTAAACGTGCCGGTTGTGTTAGAATTCACGAGATGTTGAGGTAATCTCTACTCCCTTTATTGAAATCCTATTAAACAAAATCTGAATGTTGTCTATTTTTGCGTTGCGAACCTCTCAATCTATAGCGCAAAACAGTTTTGATACGAATGCGGGCCGCGAGCCTGGCACCCAGACCGGAAGAGGTACAAAAGTCATAGTGGGGTATTATTGAATTTGTCTAAAAAGTGCCTTTCAGACGATACCATTGGCTTCTATTTGCGAACCTCTCAATATATAGCGCAAAGCAATTTCGTTGCGAACGTGGGCCGTGAGGCTGGTGCCCAGACCGGAAGAGGTGTATAAACCTGTATCATTGGATTAGTGCTAACGAGATCTACCCGAAGACATCAAAAGCATTGATTCTGAATATTAATTGAGATATGACCGTGTTAAAATTATTTCGTCATTCAACTTTTTGCGAACGCACCCAGTATCGCATATGATTTAAAAAGACGTCTTCACGCAGCACCTCCTAGAGATAGAAGGCCTGTGCACTGTGTGCCATAAATGTCATTCAGACTACCTAGCAAGTTTGCCACATTTTGAAACACAGCATTGTATTTCATTTCTTCTTATTTTGGCTTAGAATCTTTCTGATTGGCTCACAAATACCGCATAGTGATTGGAAGTGGGACATAGAAATCGCCAATTTTTAGCCCGATCATTTCTTTTCCTCACAGCGATGATAATGGTGCGAGCAGGGAATTTTTTTTCCCCCCCGAATATTCTGATGGAAAATGGACTACTTACTCACGTCACAAGCAGACTGCGGAGGTCTTCTATATCATGAAGGTGCTGGTTCACGTCAAAAAAAATCGCTATGACACCACAACCTGGATATTGTCTCTTACTAGACCATATCAGAGTCCCGTTGTCGAAGCAGTTGATTTACGGTGTATTAATATACTCCTGTTTAGTGATTTTTTTCATCCCCTCATATAATATATTTTTTCTATTGTATATTTATAAGACAGAGAGAAAGAAAACAAATGGGGGAACGTGAGAATTCAAAGACGTGCACTTATCTTTTATCCCCTTCTATTCCTAACATGCAAACAAGGAAACCAGTTTTATGTAGATTCATCGCCGGTACTTCAAATACAGATCATCCAAATTTTTTGTCAAAATACTGTTCGTGAAGGAGTTAAATGTTAATTCATCGGACCAGGATCAAATTCTTACCCCCCCCCCCTTCTTCTTGTCCAGCCCATAGAGCTGATGGTGTAATTATAGACAGGCTAGCAAAGATGAATGTGTATTTAGTGTAGGTCAAGTGGTCATAGTGACGGACTCGCATCGTGAGAGCTACAGGCCTGTAATGGTGCAAATAGTCAATCATTACACTTCTTTTCTGATATATAGATGGCAGCACTGAATAATCAACACACCATCACATACGCACTCAATGTGTTGTACACACACACACATTCCTGGCACAAATCAATTGATAGTAAATTGCCCATGGTGATAGACCGGAGTTGTGCTCGGTTTGAAAGAAAGAAAGTGTAAATCAGTAACTGACTTTTGGATCGTTTCCACTCCCCCCCCCCCCCCCACTTAAAGAAATAAAGCATTCTTTTAAATTAATCAGCAAAATATCATGTGCCAATAGAAAAAAACAAATTATCACAGAATTCATCATTCAAATTTAACCCCTCGCTTTACAGTAAAATTATGTGAAATAATCCGAAATGATTGAATGACGTCTCCTCATCTAAGAATGTGAATATGGATATTTCCATATAAAAAAGCTTATTATTATATAATGATATTTCCCCGTATTCGTTCTCGAATTTTATCCCGATCGAAGATCCGTATTTTATTACATGAGAAAGAACCGGTGATACTTGTCATCACGCGATCGCCTGTTGCCGGAGCCACGCAAACGTTTGTGTAATCATCGTTTCGATGAAAAGCTTCATTCGTTGCCATATAGCCCTTCCATTAGTCCAGGAGATTGCAACACCAAATTGCCTTAGGAGACCATTCCTTTCAATTTTTGTTTTTAATTCAGCAGAATACGATTCCACTAGTTTTTACGTTTTCAAACAAAGCCAAAATTTTGTAATTAGTCGTTACCCACATAGTGTTTAATATACAAATTGTGTGCATATTTTCGATTTGTTATGCTTGTGACTAAAAAAAAGACAAAAACGTAAATACGATTTTTGTATACCTCTCTCGTTTTTGTTACGTTAATAATTTTAAATCTGGAAGCAGATTGCTCTTTTTTGTGAGGGCTGAGAGTGATTTTTGGGAGGATTCACGTAATTTTCGGAGTGATTTATGTGACGACAAAGTGATTTTCGAGATTTTTTGGTTCCCTATACCGAATTTGCTCGGCCTACTTCATTTCAGAGAAGGGAGTAAATACCATCATTAGTTTCATGCCCTTATGCAGTCAATGCATTTAGATTTTGCAAAATTCTTGTACCCCCCCCCCCCCTCACCATGTTTCACTTTTTATAATATTTATGATCTAACAATTGCTTCTCCAAAACTTTTGCATATTTTTTCCACCAAATGGTTTTTTTTCTTCTTAACTTGACTATAACACAACAAGTACAAACTGATGCAAGAGATACAAAAGATAAAAACAAAAGAAAAAATGGCACAAAAAGGCAAGAACAGAAACAAAAACAAAAAAAACACACCTAAATGCATAGATTAGGGATATTCACAGATTAAGACCCCAAAGGACCAGGGTGTCCTCCCAGTAGGTATAAAAAAAATAATCAATTGCCTGTTGGCACACGACTATTCATTTTTCAAGGATTTTTTTAAATTTATATTATTAGTAAAACAATCGTTGACCTTTTTTAGTTTAATATATGTAGTGCAATGAACAGTTAATAGCAAAAGTCATGTATACATTTGCACATCCTATCTTATTAGAGTAATCAGTAATGCATATACAATTGCCTTTTTTTTCCCCCACTTTTTTGATCGATATATAAAATTTGAAATATGCTCATCCAAGGGGTGAGAAACAATATATTTGCAGTGTAAAGATCGACTTCAGTATGTATACGTAAAATGGTCAAATTCCAAAAAACTCAATTTCATACTGTATGCATTAACAGAAAATATCAATAATATTTAGAAAGAACAAAAACTTTTTGACAATAATCAAAACGATATTCATCAATGCATTCAAAAAAAATTACATGTTCTTAAAAATTACATTCTATTTCTTTACAACGTTATTCATTTATTTAATAGGGCGCAGTAGCCCAGGTCGATAAGATACTCGCCTAAAATGCCAAAGGATTTTTAGAGGTGTCGTGAGTTCGATACCCCGAAACTCTCCTAACACAGTGGTACAGCAGAAACGGCGACATCACCACAGAAAAAGATTGGGAAGTCCCACACCGAGGGTCGCACACCAACCTCTCGGTGAATTTTATAAGGGAAAAATTTCAAACGCTGCCATTTGAAATCGGTAATAAATTGTAGGTCTCGGTCTAATTATCCCTCGTGTGCAGAAAATGACCGTGGTGCGACAAAAATGATCAAATGATGATTTATTTAATATTTCTCAATTATTTCATTTGCGAATTTTTTCAGTTATTTTTTTAAATAAGGTAATCTTTCACGTTTTCCAAGAAATGAAAATATTTTTATCTACTTTTGATGTGTATAAACTACGCTCTAGTTTTATTGTAACGTGAATCTTTTGTAACTTCCCTCCATTGTTCGAAGTTAACAAAGACCTCGCATTTTCCCTCCAAAAAATATCTCAACATCAATGTCAGGTATGCAAAGATGAACAAAAAGTAATGTGTGAAAAGAGATGCAAAGAACTTGTAGACACACTATGCATTTTTAAATTTATTTCTCTGCAGTCAGTACCGGTATCTCACACACACATACGCACAGTAGTGTCAGAAGCTGAAAGAAACAAATTTAAACGTGGTGACGTTGGCACTTGGCAAAGATCAGCGCATGACTTTATTTAACATCCAGAAATAAAAAAAAAAAAAATTACCTTTTTCACAGACTGGAAACGTGCACTGAGCTCAGTCCTCTCACTCGCATAATAGTAACAGAAGCTAAAAAATAAACGACGGGAAAAGAAACAGGATGAACCGAGGTGAAAAACAGTACGGTTTCCAAAGTTTTCGCAAATAACCCCAGTCTCTAGGGAGATTCAGTTCATGAAGGAAAGGGTTTTCTATGCCTTCTATATACCTTCGAGAATTTCAGCCGCATCTTGTATCTAGTGTTCCAAGTTCTCTATTGATATTTTTTTTTATCTTAGCATAAAACACACACAAAAATCTCTGAATATTTTTCCGTTCACAAAGATTCAGATGAGAAGAATACCGTTAGATTTAGTTTAAGCCCATAGGATACGGTTTAAAGAAATTTTTTTTATGTATATATACATACGTATATATATTAGCTATAATACCCGGCGCTGCCCGGGTTTTCACAACGAGGCTTTTTAGATCACGTAATATTTCCTTCTTTCTATGAGGGACATACAAACCGTGTCTAAGTTGACCAATATGGCGACTCATGAATTAAACAAATCTAGAATTAAAGAAACGTAGAAATGAATTTTTCCCCCTTTTTTAAGGGGCGCTAGGTATTATGCATCTGCCTGTTTCTGCTTCAAAAAATGCTTAATTAAAGCTGTTGAATTTCTTCGATGTACTTTACGGGCACATAATTAATTTTAAAACATCCTAAACTACATGAATTTATGCAGTTGAGTATTGAAACACAATACTTAGACATTAATTTTCATTTTCGTGCTTGAGAAGCTATAAATTAAAAGTTGAAATCAATGTTATTACATGAATGTCCAACTCAAAAAGTAGGTCCAGCTAATTACTTCATATATAACTTTCTCTATCTCTAAGCGAACTCAATATTTCAAAAATCGAGAATTTTATAGTTTTTGAAATTATTGATGTGGCGGGAAACCCCACTAAGTTTACGCATTTCTACAGTAAAATTTGAAAATTTTAACACTGATTTCTATGGGGGATCATCCTTTGCCTGACCCTCAAAGTGATGCTGATGATGATTCTGCCTCATTACTGAGAGGATTAAAGAAGTGGCAAATCATTGTAAAGGGTCTGTGAAACGCATTGCTAGGTAAAGTAAAAATAACCAAAGTAAACATTCTGAAAGTGGTTGTTTAGGCCGAAAAAACATTGCTGCCTGACAGTTTTTCACTCACATGGGCATTTGCCCAGCGAGTTCTGACGAACTTTTAATGTAGCCTATCGTTCAAGTCGGGTCTCATTTGGCATATATGCAAAATTTGGCGACGATAGATCTAAAATTGTAGATTTTTTATAAAGAACACACACACAGAGAAAGAGAGATAGACAGACAGATAAACCAGATTTATTTCCCGAATAAAATCTCAGGCCAAAAAAAAAAAGACCTAACCTATTTCATTGCACTTACTATGCAAGTTTCTAGAGTAAGTTTTGTGATTTAAAGTTGTTCCTATTCTTCTGGACTAAGGTCAGTAATGAAAAGAAGTCTACCGATTATTATACGTTATCAATGGTCATCATTACCCTACAATGGATATTTCATTTTCTAAAGACGATGGTGTGTTCCAAAATGGCGATGGCATGTTCTAGAGTGGTGATGTTACGCTCCAGAATGACGATGACATATTCCAGAATAACGGTGCCGTGATGTATTTTTCTCAAACCTCATAAAAGTGGTACAAAGAGTCATCATTCAGGAACTCTATACCTCCGAGAATTTCAGCCGTATCCTGTATCCAATGATCCAAGAAAATTTCAAGTTCTCCATTGACATTCTTTATTTCAGCATAACAAAAACCTCTTAGTATTGTTCCATATCTAGACATTCAGATAAGAAAAATACTGTTAGATTTATTTTAAGCCCATAAGGATACGGTTTAGAGATATTTTTATACTATCTTTCCATACGTACGTAAACATTGCCGAAAGACATGCTTGCTCAACTCCATGTACGTGTGCCTCATGTGGTCCTCGGAGTAGTATGAAGTGGGCCGCGACCTCACAACCTAATTTTTTGAAAATGAAGCGGTACATTTCCAGATCACTCAAGTGACCCGTGGCAAAATAACATATGACTTAAGTGGCCCATGACACAGTTCCAAATCACACTAGCTTCCTGTGTCATCACCTAAGCCACCCGGACATTCATAGATCACTCAAGTAACCCGCAACAGATTTGCAGATCACTCAGGCGGCCCGCGGCAGATTTACAGATCACATAAGTTACCCACAGAATACTCACAAATCACTTAAGTGACTTGCAGCGCATCTACAGATTACTCAAGCGGCCCACGACACCATTCCAGACCACTTTAGCGGCCCACAGCACATTTATAGATCACTTATTTGGCCCGTGAGACGTTTTTAAACCTATTAAGGGGCCTGCACTCTTCGAAAGGTTGAGCACCCTTGACATGGGAGGGGGTGATCTCTGTTTGATTTGATGATAAACATAGGGCAGGTCTCGTGAATCAAGAAATGTTCTAGACCCCTGTTGTAGAACATCCCGTCGTCATTTTGGAACATGGGGTGAATCGTCTTCAGAGAAGAAAATATCTATTGATTTGTGGACGAAGATTGCCATCGCAACCCCAGAGGATTGCCATTCCTCTGGGGCCTTGCACAGTACGTGCAATGAAATAGGTTACGAATACAGACAAGTATTTTGTTTTCTGGCCGGACAGAGCCGAAATTGCAATTTATTCGAATAATATATCTTTTTATATATTTCATGTCATTGAAATATCACTAGGTATCAGGGAACCGACAAATCTATTGCCCACGCGTCCGGGGGTCACGTAAAAATTCCTCTCTGGCATGTATTTCTTTCGACCTTTTCGATGCCCTACACGATGATGTCAAAAATCCAAAAAATAGGGGGGGGGGGGAAAGATATTTTAGGGTTTATGGGAAATTTTGAGTTCAAACAAATGAGAAATGCAAATATATATATATAGATAGATAATTTCTGATTATTTAAATTCTTCGAGTATTTTCCATCAATTGAATGTGTGGGGGGAAACTATTATAAAGGGGCCGTTCAAGTATTACGTAAGCAGATTTTCAGCCATTTTTGACCCCCTCCCGTCCCTTGTCAGCAAAAGTCAGCAAAACACGGACCCCTCTCCCCGTCAGCAAAATTTCGTCAGCAGCTTAGAATATTTCATATCTTCAACACTAGTGGCTACGTACATTCAAAACAAGGTGGTTGATGACGTAAGCAACTTTCAAACCCTCTCATCAAAAGTCAGCAAATCCGAACATTTGCATCCGAACATCCCCCCCCCCCCCCTCTCGATTCTGGCGTAATACTTGAATGGCTCCAAAAAGGGAAATTGCGGTAAGCCACACTATAAAAGTGTTAGGAAAGTTCGAAATTTGACAGCAGCCAATGAGTTGTATTCGTTGGAGCGTTACCGATATGCTCATTGTGGTTGCATTTGTCAAGGTTAATGTAGTACAGTCGAATCCGGTTTTAACGAATACCGTTATAGTGAAAAAAAAAATCTCCTTTTAATAAACACTTTTCTAATCCGGCAGATAAGCTTACATGGAAACAATGCAAAAAACTTGGAATTCCTTTACAACAAATTTTCGTTATAACGAAGTGATTTATTTCTCCGGTCTCTTGGAGTTCGTTATAACGGGATTCGACTAGGTGCCTTCTATAAAGCCTTGGACTAGGCGGTCATCGCTGATCAAAACTCGGGGACAAAATTGTTCAAATTCGGTCTGTATAAGAAATTCCTTAGTGTTGTGTAGAAAATTTTAAGATTCCATCAAGCAAAGGAATAGTTTGAATTATTTTTTTAATGTAGTTCAATGCTCTTAATTTTTTATATTTTACGCAAATTTTCATCAAAGTATCCTAGCACGTTCGTTTTCAATGCGCAAGAAAAATTTGCTCGAAACGGAAAACTAGGCGTTGTTTACCGGACATGTAAAATATTGATTCGGGCATGTATTTTTTCAAGTTACATGTTTGTTACGTTTTCATGTAAATTTTTTGAGATTTTTTTCAACTAGTTAGGTACGAAAAAAATGTATCTTCTACTTAAAGAGACAATTTTGTATGATTCTGAATTTCCTCTTTACAAAAATGGTTTCTTTTCTACATGATCGATCGGCACAGCAAGCATATAGACCACACATGGACAAACATACAATTATCATGATTTTTCACATTCATAATTAAAAATACGATTGATATACAAATACATGACTTTTACACTCTTGATGGGAGAAAAATTATACAAATTTATTAGAATTTTTCCAAACTCCCGTTAATTGCCAATTCAATCGTGACATATTAATGATATATATATATTATAAGTCTTGTTTAATGAAGCAATTATTAACAAAAATCAACGATGTTCGAAAAACTTTTTCTATTTGTTCTCGATGCCATTTTAATTGGATAGCTTTTCAGACACTCTTATCAATATCAATAACGGTTTTTGTTAGTTTTTTTTTTTATATAAAACGGCATTATTTTCACAGAAGGAGAGGAAAAATGCCTCTAATTGCGGAATCAGTAGAAACTGACAAAGAAAAAAAATTAATAATTAATTCGACACAAATGATATTGTAATTAGAACTGCATATGTTAATTATGAGTTTATGAATCTAAATATACATTGGGATGATGGATAATTATTAGTTTTTGGATCATTATGAACCAAATTTTTCATTCTAAACGAAAAGAAGAAAAGCGGCATGGGATTAATCAATTTACGTACACTGCATTTTTGTTTTATTTTCATCGGTTTTAATTCCTGTTGAGAATACAATTATAATTATTTTTCTACGTTAATTTTAATTACCGTAAGAGCTCATTAAAAGTCACTTGTCAAAGATTTCATTCAATTTTGTTTTTGCTATGTCAGTTTTATTTTGAAACTAATTTCAATAGATGATGGTGATTTCTATCGAAATGACTCTATTGGATCTGTCAGTAAATTATATTTACTTTTCGTTATCTATGTAAGTCTTTTCTACATGTTATGGAAATACACAAATACAAATGCATAGGCCACAACAGACAAAATGTCCAACGAGGCGGCTGAAATATAGCAAGGCGGCAAGCACAACCTCTGCCCCGCGAATGATGTTCCGGTGGAAAAGTATATCATTACATACATGATAACTAGGTGTACTTTCTTCAAAAAATACGGCAAATCTTGATCCATACGTTCTATCATCAATTATTGCGAAAAAAATTGTCTCGGGCAAGTAAAGTTATCAACTGAAGCTGAAAAAAATTGTCAAAGGCAGGTAAAGTTGCCGATTACGGCCAAAACTTTTGTCGAAATCAACTAAAATTGTAAATTACTGCCAAAACTTTTGTCGAAATCAACTAAAATTGTAAATTACTGCCAAAACTTTTGTCGAAATCAACTAAAATTGTAAATTACTGCCAAAACTTTTGTCGAAATCAATCGAAATTGTAAATTACTGCCAAAACTTGTTTCAAAATCAACTTAACTTGTAAATTGTAGTTTATATATCAAGGCAAGTTAAGTTCCGAGGCAAGTTCTTCAAATGTCCAGGCAAGTTCCTGAAAGTAAAAATTGCTGAAAAATTAGAAATGGTGGAAAACAGAGGGCTGTAAGTCACAATTGTAAAAACATAATTAACCAGAAGAACTATATTTGCCAAATAAGTAAGATGGAACTTTTTTTACTATAGTTATAAATCATAATTACCGTAATACAGTCGAAGCCCGTTTTAACGAACGTTATAGCGAAAATCTGGTTTTAACGAACACTTTTCTAATCCCCTAGATCTACATAGGAACAATGCAAGAAACCTGGAATTCCTTTATAACGACATTTCATTATGATGAAATGATTTCTCTCGTATCTTGGAGTTTTTTATAACGGGATTCCACTGTATAATTTTTTTGGTCATGAAAATAATCTTAATTCTTGATTCCAAAAAAAGTCTTGGAAATATGGGAAAAAAACGGGTCTACTAAAAAAGTTTGGACGACCAAAATTACGGGAATATCCCGTAAACTACAGTCATGTATATGTTATGGTGAAGTGATAAATCCAGTTATACATGATAACTCGTTATTATGCATAACCAACGAGTATTTTGGCAAGTTTGATAAATTTTCATAAATTTATCACATTTACTGGTGATTATGCATAGTACCCAAGCGTCGTTGGTGAATTTATTAAGTACCAAAAAATTATCACTTTTACCGTTTTGACTATGCATAATACTCAAACATCGCGTCGTTGATAAACTATATAGATCGTATTATATGATTTCCTATACAATGATAATTCTTGCATGCATTGTATCATTATATCGGGGTACGATCGTAAAATTTGTTATCATTATATCGGGGCACGATCGTAATATTTGTTATCATTATATCAGCGTCTGACGCTGTCCATCACACATACTAGACTCATTTGAAATTTTTTTTAATGTTTAGCAAGTTCACCAATTACCCTAGGGTATTATGCATAATCACAGATAAAGGTGATAAATTTCAAGTATTTGTCAAATTACCAACGATGCTTTGGTATAATGCATAATCGCCGGTAAAAAGGATAATTTTCCTAGTATTTACAAATTTACCAACGATTCTTGGGTATTATGTATATTTGCCGGAAAAATTGATACATTCATCAAACTTGCCAAGACGATGGGTCTTGGCATCGACGCATAATAGCCGATTTATCACATTCACCGTAACATACGCATGGAAGTTTCTGGCCCGCGAGCAGCAGAAATACCGCAGATCTGGCCCGCGGACTGAAAAGGTCGTGTACCCGCGTTATATACTGTAGTAGTTTTCTTAAATGAGTGTATATTGGAAATTATCTTGAAAATTACTCGGATTTCTCAAGGGGCGTGTCGTTAAACCATGATTTGTACCTTCCCCATGCAAATTACGGCTCTATCACAGAGCGTAACACACCAATAAGAATCCCGTAGAGACAAGTTCAAGTTATGTGGCAACTTCTTACGAATGACTACTCTCGGAAGAAGTGGAAAACTTCTTCGCAAACGACTTCAAAGAAGTGGCTAACTAGTCAAACACCGTTTTTCTTGAATGAATCCAATTATCTCGCTGGATTGAAATGTTCTCCTTCTCGGCCATCGCGGCTGCAGCTCAATAACAAAACAAATTAGTCGAGCAAATTAGTTTCTTCCCAATATCTTGGCTCCGACGAATCGTTTACAAGCGACGGATAATTTATAAGACGTTAACGTTTTGGATCGAATCAGATGGAATTCGGTACTGTGTACGTATTTACGTTCATTGACCAAATTACATTCGAATTGCACACCTACGTTCCGAGGCGATAAATCCGCTAGACATTTACGAACTTACTTTTCATTTAAGAGACTTCTAGAGCCTTCCAATGATTATGAGCGTCAGTTTCTCATTACGAAGTTCCTGTATTACACAATAATTTAGTGAGTAGATGAGAAACATTTCATTATTAATGAAATTTCATTTCAGTAAGGAATTGAATATACGTATAAAATCATTCAGATCATTGGATCAATTAGTATGCAGGGTGAAAGAAAAGTCAATGACAAATTTTAAAATTTAAAAAAAATTAACCAAAGACACGTGACAGCGCATTTTGTAAGAAAATACTTGTCATAACGTAGTTTCTTTTATTTCAAATTATAATTTACAAAAATTACTTCAAAATTTTAAACCTTATTGCCAAAAAGCTTAAATGGTTAATTGTGTGCACCATGTTATTGGGAAGCTTTGTTTGATAAAGACAGAAACAATAATTTTCGTATAATATTTTGATATGCAATATATTTGCCTCATTGATTGTAATATAATAGAATATACACTCATAGATTGAAATATACTTCACAAATAGCACGAGAATGTTTCACCCACCGTATGGGGGACTCACATAACTAATATTATGATACTGAACAGAGTACTATGTAAACATTGAATTACAGAATCATTCGGCAGTTATTTCGTGGAACATGCGGGATGTAATTTCCACAGGAACTATGAAATGTTAAAGGTCACTTCCATGTAAACATACCCGAAGGAATCTTCGAATTATTTTGAAATAACGAACTGCTAGATTTAATTGATGCCAAACTCATATTCGACCAGTCATATGAATATGAATGCATATTCAGTTGCATGAAAAATGGGTTTGAAATCTAACTGAAAGAAAAAAAAAATCATTCTAACTCTGATATTCGGTACAATCAATGTTATTCTAAGGACGAAAACTCACAAGTATTTGAAACTCGAAGTAAACAACGGAACAAAGTCTTGGAACTAATTTCCTGTTCCAAATGGAGCCTAAATAATGGAGGGAAGCGGAGCAGTGGCTATTGCTCACAACAAATGCACACAATGCAAACCAAGAGGGAAAGCGAAAAATCAAGGAGTAATTAATTATTTTGAAGAACCTCTAAGAATGTTAATTAGGCATCGGAAACAAATTTGTTTTGCCAGTTGTTTTCGGGGGAAACCCCACACACGGAGAAAGAGAGAGAGAGTGAAACAGAGAGAATTCTTAGATTCCTGAATTCCATTTATTAATTAGATTAATTGAGATGCAATGATTAATTCATCCGAAGTTTTTTCTTTTATTTTGCTGTAGCATCTCAATTAGTTTGACGTCCGATTTTCTAATTTAGGGTTTTTGTTTCGGACGGCATATGTACCGGAATCCTTTGGCACAATTACGAGAAGTTCCGCTGGGAATTAGTAATCTATACTAAGATTATAATGCATGTATTGCGATTTTTCCACTTGAGCGTGAACTAATTCATCTAAAAAAAACTTAGGGTACAGTATATCGGCGGCCCGGGACATATGGGGCCCTCCAGGGTGTTCTATCCGGCCGGCGAAAGGTTTCCTGTAGAAAATTAACAATACAATCTGTACCTTGGGTCATCATATCTCCTCGATAAAAATACGGGAAATCGGGATTCATACGAGTCACAGAAAATTACCGCCAAAAATACCTTCAAATGAAAGTAAAAGTGTATAATATAGCCAAAAAAAAAAAGCCAAATGCAAGTAAAAGTAAAGAAATTGTCAAATTCAAGTAAAGTTGCCATTTATAATGAAAAATAAGTGTCAAAGACAAGTAAAGTTGCCATTTATAATGAAAAATAAGTGTCAAAGACAAGTAAAGTTGCCATTTGTAGCAAAAAAAAATTGTTTTTGGTCAAGTTGCTTGTTTATATCAAATTTAGTTGTCAAAACTTCTTAACGTCGTCAACTAGTGATAAAATTCGCCAATGTCGGGGAATATGTTTATATATGAGTATAATTGAATATGATAGAGTCGTGACTATCATAATACAGTCTATAATTCATTAAATTATTCTCAATTCTTGATTTCATTAAAGAAAAACAATTTGAGCGAGCCTCGTTGTAAATACGGGAAAAACAACGAGACATTTTATAAAAAAAAGTACTGGAAATCCGAGATGACGGAATGTTCCGTAAGATGTGAGTTTTATGGTCACCCTATGTAGGCCTATATGCAAGTTTCTGGCGTGCGAGCGGCAAAAACACCACGTATCTGGCCCACAAACTGAAAAGGTTGTGCAGCTGTGATCTAAATCTTCGACATACGGGAATGTATTGCCATGCATTTTGATTATCATTTCTAATTTTAATACAGGGTGAGCAAAAAGTCCGTAGAAACTTTAAAAATTCATAAAAACTGGAAAAAATGACCGAGATAAAAAACGGTTTGCAGGGTTAGCATCGGTAGGTCACGAGAATTTTTTTAAAACAGGAAAAGAAAATGACTGAAAAATAGTCGATAGGTGGCGCTGGTACGAGCGAATTCGGTGGAATTATGCAAATGAGAAGGTCATAAGAACTTGTGCTCCTAATCCACAATCAGTTCACCGTTTGATGGGCATCTTTTTCTCAGCCACGTCGTTGGGCATTTTGCCTGTTGTGGCGTTGTATTTGTATTTGTAAACGGTGTATGTGGACCTGCTGCACTCTGCCGTTGTTGGATTTGTGACTCGCCTGCAATGTGTTATCCCCTGTTGTGTTGGCCATGTGGAACACATACTGCTGTAATACACTCATGTCCATAAATTAAGAATAATGCCAGCTCCGGCAAATAAAAGTTCAGAAACAAAACAAACGGTACTTATTCATAAAACCCATTTATTAAACAAAAGATAAAGAACAAAAACGATGGTGTATGTATGATACCATTCATAAAATCTACGATTTTTGCTCCCTGGAGCAATTGTAAAAAATATCTCCTTTACAAAAACTTACTATTACATGGTTGGTATGATGGTTAATACATTGTATGTCTCCCATGCGATGAAATACAGTCCGTACAACGCCTAGGCACATGCTGAGTATCAAATTATCGATCTGATCTTGGGGAAGATCCCTCCACTCAGCAAGCAATGCTCATCGAAGTTCCGGTACTCATGTAGGAGGTGGTTGACGGGCTGCAACTTGTCGGCCAAGCATGTCCCACACATGCTCTATCGGATTCACGTCAGGTGAGAATGCTGGCCATTCCATACGGGTTATATCCTCAGATTCAAGGCATTCGTTTACGATGTTTGCTCGGTGAGGACGGGCGTTGTCATCCTTAAACACAAATTCTGCGCCCATGGCACCCCTAAACAAACGTACATGTTGTTCCAGAATGATGTCCCGATAAATGTGGGCTTTCATGGTTCCAGTTTGAACATGCAGATCTGTTCTGGAACCCAGTACAATTCCACCCCAAACGAGCAATGCTGCACCACCGTAACGTGTCGTTCAATGATGTTGTCTTGGTGGTAACGGGTACCTGGATGAGGGTACCCATATGAAACGTAGCTAAACCTGGACTCGTCGGAACACATCACACAAGCCCACTGTGACGACGTCCACATTGCATGTTCTCTACTCCAGGCTAATCGCTGCCGACAGTGAATTGCCGTGAGCGCAACACATCTGACAGGCCTGCGAGCATATAGACCAATATCTCCCAAACGTCTGTACACGGTTTGCCTTGAAACTGTGGTACCCGTGGCTGCAGATAGCTGACGAGACAGGTCGGATGCTGTGCTCCGTCTGCTTCTTGTGGCAGTTACTGCCAAATACCGGTCTTTATTCGGCGTTGTAACTCGGGGGCGACCTGTACTGTAACGTCTACTGACATTTCCGTTATCTTGGAATCGTTGCCAAAGCCTAGAGATGACACTTTGGGCAATTCCAAGTTCCTCGGGTACTTCCATCTGAGTACGCCCACATTCCAGGCGGCCGATAGTTCTACCACGTAAAAAAATCATCCACATGCGTCCTCTGTGTCATAACTATTCGCTTATGGCACTGAGCGCCTTACAGAACTCTTGTGAACAATTTTACTTCTTCGCCACCATTCCTTATATACCCCCCTCTTACACTATCGTCATCATCTGGTGGCTTCCTGAAATTTGCATATCATTCTTGCAGATGTGTGTGATAATTCTACAGGTGAAATTTTTACTTCAGATTTCGATTTCCGTGTGATTCTGAATTATCCTTAATTTATGAACATGAGTGTAAATGATTTGGAGGCATGCTGTTCGTTATTTGCGTATCTTTTCTTTGACTTGTGTACGTCAGCGCCACCTGTCGGCTGTTTTGAGTTTTTTTCCCTGTCAAAAAAATTCCCATGACCTAGCGATACTAACCCTGCAAACTGTTTTTTATTTCGGTTATTTTTCGGCTTCTATGAATTTTTAAAGTTTCTACAGACTTTTTGCGCACCCTGTAAATTTCTTAGTCTTTCTTATCCAACAAAAACTGTATAGAAAAAATACTGATTTTTTTTCAAATACATCTAAAATCATATACTGATTTCAAGAATTGGGATAGAAAATTTGATAGCATCTTGAAACGTAACGCAAAATTTCTAATGAATTTTCTGAAGGTTTGAGAAATTTTTTTTATACTTTTTGGAGTAGATATGTTTTTATGCAACTTAACTTACGAATGATATCATTTTTCAGATGAAATCCTATTTTATGGTTTCTGATTAGTTCGTACAATTTTTTCAATATAAAATTTAAATGATTTCTTCTCCAATGTGAATAGTTTATATACGTCCTTATATTTATTACTTTAAATGTAAAAAATTTTCTATAGTCCAAAGCATCGATGGTATTAGGAATAAAATTTGAAAACTTGCGATGTTTTGAATTTTAGTCAATTACTTTCCTAACGCGTAACAGTTTATCACGAGTATACTCGATCAGCACTTAGATCTCTTTTCCTTTTTTTTTTCGCATGGCACAATTGTTTATTTTATATTTATTAAAATAAATTCATAAAATATATATTTAAAAAATTAACCATTAAAAATATAAAAAAAACTATTAAAAACTTAACTTTACTATTAAAAAATAACTATGGTTACCCTAGTTTTATTCTATTTAGGTTTTGTGAGAATTCTTTTTTCTCGGTTTTCCTTGGCAATGAACTAAGTTTTTTTTTTCTTTTGGTTGTATTCTAAATTTTGCTATTTTGCAAATTCATCCATTTTGCTATCTTTAAAAATTCGTGGAATGATGTTTTAAGATAAATTTTGGTTCCTTGGCAAAACTGAACAATCGGTGTTTATGTATAATAATTAAAATTGAAAAAATTTCTTAGCATTGAAAAGTATATGTCTTTAAATTTTCTCTTGGATCATTTTAGACCTTCTTACAATAAATAAATACAAATACAACGCCACAACAGGCAAATTGCCCAACGAGGTGGCTGACTTAAGAACATCATGGATCCCCGAGCCATTTTTTGGAGGCCCTACCAACTACTGCTACACCCCACATGCACCCCGTGGAACCCCCAACGAATCGTTACATGCGGGAATGTGCGTGTACGTGGAGTGAAACCTGACGTGAAGTTTTTTTTGTTTCTCTGTAATGCTTGTTATGTGTAGTGCTGCCATCTGCCACCAGTTTCTCTAACTATGAGTGAAGTGTTATGATTGATTTATTTATCGTTGTAGGACTGTTGATCTCTGTGGCGAGACTTTTTAACGGGGAGATCGGCTCGCATTTGCGCCTTGAAGTTGGGAACCACAGAAAGCCAACTTCAGCCGACCACCACTGTGGGGTTCGAACCCGGATCCTCGCATCGCGAGTCCGTCACTATAACCACTCGACCACCACAGCGGCAAATAGCATATTTGAATCGATTTATTTTATTTTCTAATAGCTTATAAAGAATTCTATCACTAATGAACAGCAATTGGTCGTAATTGGATAGTCACGTAATTCGATGTATAAATTATGCCTAATAGTACGCTATCACTACAGATATAGCTAATAATATGATAAAAGATTGTTATTTCATGAGGGTTATGGGGATATCTCGTTTGGAACACTGCCATGCGCTCAATCTCGTATCCATTCAACAGCTCGAATGGATGTAATCCAACAGCTCCTCTCAACATGCATGTAATCTATTATAGTCTTTTATCCTGGAAATATGTATTCGAGTGAGAGTGTAAGAATAAAGAAGCGTAGCGGGATATGGAATGTCAACGGAAGAACATTTCTGTCATCTTTTCACCTTATTGATTTCAAAATCTTCGATGCCATGATGGAGTTCGGATTGAATCATTCCACGGACGGAGAGGATTATTCCGCTGTCAACTAAGAAAAATCATGGAATATTCGGGCGTGGCACTTTCGTCACGTCACACGTTATTTTTCTTTTTACTCTTTTTTTTTCCTCCACTGAGCAACAAGCTGTATAATTATGTCAGGAATTCTGTCTTTCTTCTTATCACCTGATCAAAGTGCATGGCTGAGATCCCTGAGTGTCTCTCTAGCCTGTCATTCAAATCGCAATTAAGTATACGTGCCCTTTGTGTGTTATTTCCCATATATTTTTTATCTTTTTCCCCATCGAAAGCAATGAATATGATTTAAGGATCCTTTGGTGAAGCTTCAGGCTACATGAATATTTTTTTCGAAACTCGTAAATTCAAAAGATAACCTGAAACGTGCAATTGCGAGTGGGGCTTCCGTCTTGCTATTTTACAATGCATTCTCACGAGAAAAATCGTTGTCATATTTTAAAAACGTGCTTGATAATCGTTGATCAGGAGGATGTAGGAGAAGTGATATAGGAGTTGTGTTTTTTTTATGGAGGAAATGTGGTCAGCTTAAGCATTTATCGTGTTGTGTGTGCACATTTCCGGGCCGGTGGTTGTTCGCACCTGTGCTTTATTTCCTTGAATACGATGTAATGTTAATCTAGAAGGTATTTTTGTAGAGCTGTGTAAATTTAAATTAAATTTCAGGAAATAATCAAACGGAAATATCATCGAACTCTTTCCGACCTGCGCGTCTTTGTCTACGGAATTTAATCTAAAATACAGATCTCCAGCCACCAGAGTAACCTCTAGAACCAGGTCCATCTTAACAGCCCTACATGTCTCAGGTAAACGTGAAGTTTTGGGACGCTACTTCGCTGGAAATACTTGTCTGCTTATTTCCATACCAAATCTCGTATTACTCTAATACAGTGTAACTCCGATACAACGATGCTCTGTGGACCAAGAAAAAATATCGTCGCAGAGGTGTTATCACACACGTTACATCAAGAAGTAGCATTATCATCACTTACAGCTAAATTTATGCTGTTGGCCTCTCTTCTGAGTTGGTGTTGTTAGCACCATCACCATAAAATGCATTTATAAGTAATTATTCGTTGAAGAATAAAATTGATTGCTTAGATAGTTGTTCCAGACTGACTGTAAAGTGGTTTTACTGCACAACAATATTGTGTATTACATAGTAAGTAACTTCAAGGTAACTTCATTAACACATTCGGAGGATAGATAGTGCAATACCAATTTTATTGAACACTCTCGAAAGAATTTAAAAACATATTAAAGGTGATTTTTGAGCGAAATATAAAAAAACATCATTGCGGCAGTTTCAAAATCTCATTAAAAAATATCGTTGTAGGTTTTACCAATATAATTTACCGCAGGAAATTATATCGTAGTATCGAGAGGAATTTTATAATAGACTGTATAGGCAATTCCAAACAAGATTTGAAGAGAGGGATTTATTGTTATACCGAGTATCGTTGTAGTGAGGTTTCACTGTATTTTTAATTATTATACTCTTATATTATTCTAATTAATATTAGAATAATATAAGAGTATAATAATTATACTATATAATAATATACTATATAATAATATACTACATAATAATATACTATATAATAATATACTATATAATAATATACTATATTATTCTAATTAATATTAGAATAATATTAAAGTAGAATAATTAGAAGTACAGTGAAATATATGTTATTCTAATTAATCTTCGTAATTATTTTTATATCCTTAATTATAATTTTTCATATATCTCTCACAAGGCTGCCTACCTATGCACTTGAAATCCCCTCCCCAGGTCGTGCCTGGGTGAACCCATGTATTAAGAAAGGCATGTGTTCGGGAAGCCTCTGTAGAAAAGGTCCAAATTTGCCGTGAATAGAAATGGGAAAAAGTCTCTGAGGTTGCTAATACGTTGACTTGAGTCCAACCTTGTCGTTGTCAACAATCTTGCGGTTGTCCAGCCTTTGTTACCAAGTTGTATCCTTCATGTTATCTGTTTTGCTATACACCTTAGTGCAAAAAACTCATTTTATATGATGGCAAAATAACGCTTGCTGCGCCAAACGAGCGATTTGTATACTTGCTGTATATTTCAGTCAAATGTTTTGTACGTTGCATCGAATTGGCTGTCTTCATGGGGAGAACGACGCGAGTGATTCGTAACTTGCGAGCATGGGGCAAGGGGAGTCACCTCTATAAATCTTTGCTAACTTTTCCGACACAACTCTGCCTCTTTTGAGGTAACGGAATTAAGGTGCTTTGCATTAGTCCGGGGTTGTGAGCGGATCTATCTATCTATCTATATTTGCTGGACTGGTTATTAAAAAAATAGAGTAGTTTACCAGTAAAAAAACAATATAAATCGACCTAAGGTACCTAGGAGGGCAGCGGACTCGTTGTCCTTCATCTTGGAGCGGTAAAACCAGTTTATTGTTAAAAGTGGCATTTAATCGTTAAAAAAAAAGCAGGATAGGGAACAAAAGTTATACTGATGTCAAAGTTCACTCAAATACGGCAGATAAATCAGTGTGGGTGGGGTAAGGCAACTGTAGAATACCGGGCAGATTCATCGTCCTAAATCCTAGCGCAGAATAACCTGTAAGAGTGTTTTTTTTTTTTTTAACTGGACGGCTAACAGTTTAGAAAACGATTGGTTTTAGTGATAATAATGACGTCACACTTTGCACAAGCGTGACGGATAAATCAGTCTAGGCTTCCAGGAGCCCTAACCTGGGGGTGTCAAGGAGCTCTACGATTGACTAATTAGATACAATATTGGCGAAACATTTCACTTAAAGATCTCGGATAAGTCAACTTAGGATTTCAAGGAGCCCAAAATCGACCCAAGGCTTTAAAGAACAGGTACACATCCACCACGTTTGACCCTGGTTTCTTGCATTGCTAGAAGAAGCAAGAAATACTTTAACTGCAGGCACCAAGTTTGGACAAATCTTCAACTCTCGCGTAGCTAATGCTATCAGAACTCTGTTCTTAAATGCTATGTAAGAACTCTCCATAAAACACGCATATTCTAACCCCGAAAACTCTTCCTGGCAAAAGTTCGTTTCAGTAACGAATATTCTTTTCGGAAAATTTCCAAGATTTCGAGAATTGTATTTTTTATATATTCTTTTTTTTCCCCAGGGGCTCAAAATAGAAAGTCAACTCTCATGCTTGAGAGACATACGTTCAAAACATCTTATAATTTTTTCCCCCCTCAACGTAGCATTTACTCTACCTTCCATGAATGCTATTCTACTTATTTAATTTTCATTTCTTTTGATATGTGAGTTTTCTGAGAGCTTATGCTCATATGTTTTTACTGTTTTGGCAATGAAATGAATCCTTCCCATAGCGAGATTTTTTTTTTTTTCCTTTTGGGTAATTTCTTTTCTTCCCCTTTTTAATATTTGAGGGAAGTTCTTGTATTACACATGGCGTTTACTCCATGGCTTGCAGATGGTTTTCTTTTTGCTCTCTCTCTCTAGGTTTTTTTCCTCTTAAGAGCAATCACATGTTATGTGTATTAGTCTGCGAGAGGAAACGCATTTGTTCCATCTTGCCTCTTTTAGTCTCTGCAACTACGACTTTCTCTTTGGATTTGTTTTAAGACTAACATGGTGAAATGGGAAAGAAAAAAGAATTGCATTACAGTTTTATTAGATGAAAGAATTTTCCTTTCTCTACCTAAATGCTTTCCATCATCTTCGGGATGGGGGAATATATGAAAAAGAACTCTTTAAAGTATGAACGTCGCGATCAATGATATTTGAAATAAATAGATTTTGATATAAAAACGGATTGACATTTGTCGAATGTCAAATTTTCAGTCTTACAGTTTTATGATGCGTGCCATGGGATCTTTTGTTCTTCTTCTATCCTCTTCAATATATATAACAGAATCTGTATGAATAACATGCTACCTACATGACAATACATGACATCTTGACATTAACTTCAGTGAACATTACCCGTCATGGAAAGATCGTGTTTCTGACGTTACGTTGCCAAATTGGACCACCCATGACAGTCAGTGAGACTTTTATTTTCATCATTATTACTAACTAAATCTCCGATATGATTCGATAGAAATTTCAATTGAAACCTTATACAGTAAGTTATGCATCGGTTAAAACGACATCAAAGATTATAAGAAATGTTGTTGTCGTCACAACCAATTTTGACGTTTCCAAGTTCTTTCTTTTAGGGAAAATATAATCAGATGAAATCGAATACCGTGAATAAAGTTCTTGCTTCATTTTTGATTCGGGTGGCCATATTTCATGAAGAAACGTACGTGAAATCAGGATCATAAGTACTAGACATCGCCAGTTTTTGCTAAAGAGTCACCAGTTGTAGAAGAAATTCCAAAATATGATTATAAACAACCCTTTCACACCAAATCTACAGTGATTTCGAACGTAATTTACGAGGGGGGAAAAAATTTGAACATGGCAAATATGTGAGTTGGATATTAAGAGCCATATTCATTGTAGCATTATTTTCGATTAAGAAAATCACCTCCATTCTCTGATTTTAGTGAAGATTAAGAATTAAACTAAGCTTCATTGAAAAAAATTGGGGAAAATGGGGCATATTTATAAAAAAAAATTCGGGAAGAGCAAAATTATGAGAGAATACTACAATACTCCGTGCACGGGTCATATCAATGAGGAGGAAATCAGAGCATCACACATGTAATAAATCTATTTTTCAACATTAGTCATCAATAAAACAATAGACAAACATAATTCCATGAATTTCTTGGGGAAACACCATAAAAACTGAAGTAAAAGCGATGAAAACTGTGTCGTTATATTCTATGTCGATGCGACTTCATGGACGTTATGCAAAAATTAATTTTCTTAAACATTGTTATCTATGGGAGTGAGCTGGACCACTAGTTATTGACGTTATAGCCGAGTTTGACAGCATCGCATATTTTTACCATATAAAATCGGAGAAAATTATATTGATCCAAGGTAGCTGAAGCATTAAAAATCATATAACGATCCTTTTGCATCGATTTTTTGGGTTTTTAACTTTTATCTTTTTACTTTACTTAAACTTACTTTTAGCTTTTTCAATCTTAAAACTTAATTCAATTTTAAATTGAAAACAAAATGCTTCAAGAAATCCATTTCAATAATATATAATTCGTATATAATGTATTTAATAATACACACACACACATAATTGAAGTTTCTCCGAATACTTCAAAGCATACTTCATAAAAAATATTTAGTAATCAGAATAAAAATAATCAAATTATTTGGTTGCTATAAGTAACATTGAATCAGAAATATGTAATCGAATCTATTCATCATAATTATTTATGCATAAATGCATAACAATTGCTACGTATTTCCATATTTTACCTTTCTACTCCAATTTTTTCTTTCATAAATATATTAGCGTATTTTTTCAAATAAAAAAATTCAATATAAAAATACAATATTTTCCGAAATTTATCTCCTAAATTTTTGGAATGAATAATATAAATAAAAAAACACAGAAGCAGAAATATCCA
Organism: Pholcus phalangioides; assembly: GCF_987345545.1. Classification (NCBI taxonomy): domain Eukaryota; kingdom Metazoa; phylum Arthropoda; class Arachnida; order Araneae; family Pholcidae; genus Pholcus; species Pholcus phalangioides. Next base: position 24,438,655 of record NW_028301628.1, read on the forward strand.
ATCAAATCAATTCAATATACATAATCACGTTATGCTAACGTAAATGCAAAGTGATTTATAATATTGCCCTATTTACTTGTTTCCAATTCTCTTACAAATATATTGCAATATATATTCTTTTTTCTGACAAAAAATTCTAGTATAAAATATTTACTTCTTAAATTTTTTAAACTCTCGAATAATTTTTTTTTTCAAATATGTCGAATCATCTAAATTCAAGCGACTGATAATTAATTCGATTTCAAAAATGCCGACATTGCAACATCTCAACAAAAAAGCACGTTTATAATTTGATCGATGCGAACGTAAAATTTCCTAAAAAGATATCCAAAAAAAACGGCATATACTGATATATTCTTTAAAAGTGATTTGGAGATCACAATTTATTCATACCCCGCATAAAAACCTCATTTGAATTATTTACGGTGTGTGAGAGAGATGAGCTGTATATGCATCTGGGGCATCATGTTATTATCAAATAATTTCCTGAATTTTTTAACAGGCAATTCAAGAAGATGCTAGAGTTCAGTTATTTATTGTTATTTACTTATTTAGTTATCTCATTCCCCCCGTCGGAAACCATTATTTTCTCCACGGAATATTTCAGGTTCAAAAAACATATAAAACGCAAAAAAAATAGGTTCTATCTCCTAGTTACTTTTATGCAGTATGAACATTGCCCTTTCTGAAAACTACTCCCTGGGTAAATGTTGTTGCCATTCTTTATTTTTCTCGCTCATCCTCGTTCTCTGGTTTTCCAGTTTTCTCCTCATCCTATTTTTATATTTTTCCCTTATTTTCTAGAATGCTCTTGTATGTGTAGTTTCGACTATCTTCGCGTTATCCTTTCCGTCTTGGAACCAACTTCGATGGGGTTTTTCTTTTTTCTCAGAGAGCGTGCCCCAGGGAGCATTTCTCTCTCCTTATGTATGTATTTTTTATATATATATATATACGCTTTATTCCTTTATTATTCCTTTTTTCCGTATGATATGATGAAGGGTTTTCTCTGCTCATCGATGAAAGAACGGAATAAGAACGTCAATATGTTATCGAATGGAAGTATTAGAAGGAGAAGTAGAATGGATATTGCCTAAGGAAAGTATAGAAATGAGTGCTCATCATATATCTTGGGGCTATGGGAAATTTCGATTTTAACGTAAAAATGAGGTTCGCGAGCTTGTTTATTCTTAAACAGGTTTCCGTGTATTTCTTCTCTTCGATGAAGGAAATGAAGGGTTTCGTATTTATAGGATATTACATGGCAGTTATCTAGAAGGTTGGAGTTTCTAAAATTCCTTTGTTGTCTGTTTTGAATATAACATTGTTTTTGTTCTAGGAATGAGTTTTGTTATGATAGTCTCCTCTAAAACAGTGGTTCCCAAGCTTTTTGAACAGTGACAGCCTTTCGACGAGAATTTTATCAGTAACCCCCTGACATGAATGTCCCGTTTTCTGGGAAATTCGCGATGTTTTTTTGTTTGTTTTTTTTTTGTTAATTTTGTGATTTAATTTCCGTATCAGTGATGAATGAAATGAAATTATTTTTAGGTATTTAGTTAGCTCAGAAGGGTTTTATTATGAGATCTCAAACTACCCACATGTTTTTTAGCTTTTAAACCTGCAGAGGATGTCATCAACAAAGCAACTGTTACTGCTACTGCTGAAGTTTGGAAGAATCTTGCGCGTCGCTATGGTGCAGAGTGGGTAACCAAACGCAGGGCCCAATTCGAAAATATTCTCGCTTTTGTTCTGCAGGAAAAATAATTTTAGTTGATATATATTGTTTGAATATTCATAACATTTCCATGGTTGTGGCACAGTCACCCTTATAAGATTATTTTGCAACCACATGAGTATTTTTTATTATAGCGAGTACACGGTGTACTCCCCACAATAATTTTAATCCCCGCCTTCCCTCTTCACGCTATTTGTAGTCCACTCAATATTTACAATGACTTTACTTCCTAATGAAAAGTGAAAGAAAAGCTTTATAAATGGTCTTATTAATTGCTCATAATATAAAAATTAGACATTTCCCCTATATACATTCATATTCTATTTATCTCGTTCCGCGTTTTTGTTTTTTAAAAACATTTCAAAATCGGTTGATTCTATCTGAATCCCGTGTAAAATTACTGACCTTATCTATAATGGTTATTGTACATGTAAAATTTGATAAAACTACACTACATGGTACATGATACTTTTTCGACCACCGCTGAAGAGTGTTCAGCAGTAGTCAAAAAAGCAAAACGAATACTCGGTTTCATTCTTAGAAAAATCTCTCCGCTTTTTCCTAAAGTGATACTTCCACTTTTCCGAAGTTTTAGTTCGTCCTGCACTGGAGTATTCACCTTAGGTTTTGCAGACCATGCCTACAAAGGGACATAGACTTAGTTGAGTGGGGTAGCAGAGAAGAGCTACGCATGCTCTGGTTGGTACACAAGGCTTGAGCTATGAAGAGAGACTTGGTTCCTTCAATATGTTTACATTGGAAGAAACGTCATGATCGAAGTTTTTAAAATTTTCATCGGGATGGATAGGATGGACTATGAATAATTAATACGCCGTCAAACGACTGCTTCGACAAGGGGATACCAGTACCTACTGGTAAGGTGCAAGTCTAGGTTGTGGTGTCGCAGGGAATTTTTCTCTAATAAGGTTGTCAATGAATGAAATAACTTACTTCCGGGGGTCGTGAATTCTAACACAACTGACACGTTTAAAGAAAAGTACGATAAGCATATTGGGATGAATCGAAAAGCTATCCATAGGGTCAGATAAATACAAATACAAATACAACGCCACAACAGGCAAATTGCCCAACGAGGTGGCTGACTTAAGAACATCATGGATCCCCGAGCCCCTACCTACTACTGCTACACCACACATGCACCCCCCCCCCGCGGAACCCCCCAACGAATTGGTACATGCGGGAATGTGCGTGTAGTGCAACCTGACGTAAATTTTTTTGTTTCTGTGTAATGCTTGTTATGTGTAGTGCTGTCATCTGCCCCCAGTTTTACTAACTATGAGTGAAGTGTTATGGTTGAATGATTTTTACTGTTGTAGGACTGTTGCTCTCTGTGGCGAGACTTTTTAACGGGGAGATCGGCTCGCATTTGCGCCTTGAAGTTGGGAACCACAGAAAACCAACTTCAGCCGACCACCACTGTGGGGTTCGAACCCGGATCCTCGCATCACGAGTCCGGCATTATAACCACTCGACCACCACAGCGGCTAAGATAAGATAGCCATAATCTTTTTTTATGGGCAATATATTATATAGCATTACTTATTCGTTTTTTTGTTTTGTAATATATGATTTTGTTATGAACAGCTTTTTTCAGCCACCTAGTTGGGCATTTTGCCTGCTGTGGCCTCGTATTTGTATGGTAAGTACCTGTTCAGTTGAGGCATTTTTAACATGAGTTTTAACATATTTTTACTTACGTTACGAAAAGTAAATTTCTTATTCGGGCGTTTTCCTTTTGGATAAGCTCTCGCAACAGTCCCCCTCCCGCCCTCGCTCCCCAGTTTATTAACGCGAGCCTTCCCCAGGGGTCGTGACCCACACTTTGGCAAACACTGATCTAAAACATTCGGGCTCAGCACGTGGGCCAGAGGCTGATCTTGAAGCTATCTGATGTAAAAGTCAAACCCAATATATCGAATCTATATCAATACCAAACTTCAATGAGTAAGTATTGATAAAATATGTATATTACTCATGATAGATCAGCAGTTCCGAATTATCGGCGAGTTAAAATCTAACGGGGAGGGAGGAAAATAGGAAAATAGGGTCTCTTTGATGAGTTTGGTGGGCTTGGGGGCACAATAATTTTCTGTGCGTGTGTATGTGTGTGTTTGAGACTTTCACCTTCTGTATAAACCGCTATTATGTCTTATACGGGATGTTCGAGCTAAAAATATCCAAAAGTAACAACTTATATTGAGAAACCGCACATAATTATAAATTTAAATTGCATTGAAGAGGTTCAATTTCAAGTTCATTTGCATTGTTTGCATTTTGATTATCGCTTTCGGTTTGTTCATTTTCACATCATATACATCGTTGTTATGCTGAGAATCACTTCTCTCATATAGTAGCATCATATCATACAAGTGTCTTCACTCATTTGCGCAGTACTGGAGGGACTGTTCCCGGAATAATCATAAAATAAATCCATTGTCATCTAGCCATTTTCAGCAAGTAACTAAAATTATTGCTCACTTTATCTCCGATAGCTTCCTGAATTCCCTAGACATTCAACTGGAATTTTTATATGGCACTCGAATTATGGAAAACTAAAAATGATATTTCTTGCTTATGCGTAATTTAAATTTATTTAAGTTCTTAAAATGTTCATATCTGTTTGAATATTAAATTGTTACATTTTAAGTTCCTTTACATGAATAGTGTCAAATTTTCTGTAAATTTTGTAAAAATTCATTGAAAACTCAGCATGTTATAAGCAAAAAACATGCGATGAAAATTTCAATTTTCATAGGAAACATATTTTCGTGAATATAAGTGCTATTTACATGAAAATATACACAATTATATTGCACAAAAAAAAATTAAATATCTTGTGAATGATATTTCAAAGAAAGATATCTTCAAAAAAATATTAATATTTCTATAAAAAATTAAAATATCGGAAGAGAATACCTTTTATGTGTTATTTGAATCAATTTATATTAATTTGAATGCATTTTGAAGGTTGGTAACTCCAAATTTCTCCGGAAAAAATTTTTGTGTGTCCCTCCAAGAGTAGATCCTGTACGCCCCTAAGGCCACACATACACACGCGCATGTAACAGTTCTATAGAAATTCTGGAGAATGTTTAACGAGAGCTGCATGTACGGTTAAGTAGTAGTTACAGGTGTAATTTAGAGATAAATATACAAGATTCTCGAATTTGAAGATAAATATACGCGAAAGATTCCTGTCGCACGTTAAACATTTTGGAAAACCTATTTTTATAATATTTTTTTTTCATATCAATAAAATCCTTGGATATATGTAACTGAAATCACTCTGGTAACACACACACATCTATGATAAATGTTCAATGCCATTCAGTTGATAATCTAAAAGCATTCACCTGTGACTGCCTACATTTATTTCAAGTACAGTAGCTCGATTCGGATTGCAGATACATCGGTATGGATGAGTGGATTGGTTAAGCCCTTCTTTTGCATGGCTCACTGAATTATTCTGTATTTGTGTGTACAGAACAGGGCTTTCTAAGTTAAAGGTTTCCAACCGATGAACTTCATAACAATTATTAGCTGCGGCACTTATCGCTATTCGTCGTTAGGATCACGTGAGATGTAACATCATAGCATCGCAATCGTTACGTATAAACGAGATGGATTAAAATGATGTAGAGCTTCTCCCCCATCGAAATAAATTTCATCTCCCAACGAAGCAATTCTTTCAGAAAATTTGCCTGCTGCCGTAAATGACGTCCATGATAATGACGAAGATGGATTCGTGTTGGATTCGAGATGCTAATTGTGCATCGCTGTTTTCCAACTGAAAAGATTCACCGAGAGAATTGAACTCGAGAGTCATTTCATGGGCCATACTTCGTTAGTGTATGGGCAGAAGTTACCCCTTGTGCACACGGTCACTTTCCATCCCTCATTATCCCAGTCAGTATCCAGGAAACCACAGACGTTATTGATTCTATGCTTTTCAAACCTACATCAGGGGATCCACGCCGACTGCAAAATCTCATCCGTGCGTTAACTGATGTTTCGGCAAGACTCGACATGATTTATTAGTCCCTCGTGGTTTGTATGGCTTTTGATATTTCGTTCGGTGACAAAGCGGTCGGTCATTTGTAAATTTGTTTTCCACATTTACGAATGCAAATCTTTTCTATATCCTTTGTAGCCGTGATGAAATTCCTGACGTAACTTTTCATTTTGCTTATGACAAAACGGTACGGTAGGAAGTGTTGTTTTTCTGTATTATACTCGTACAGGGTGTCCGGGCTAGAGGAAGACAAAAATAATGAATTATAGAAGAAGGCACAATCTTTTCATTTCGTGGGTCAGAAACTTAAGTATACAGAATGACCATATTACCGTACTTGACGGGGCATCCCGTAATTTTATAGCTTAATTGGGCCATCCCAACTTTTTTTAATGTCCCGTTTTTCCCTTATTAATAATAAGGCTAAATTGGATTTTAGGAAATGAGAATTTTTTCATGACTTAAATTATATCATGAAAATTTTGACTTCCCCCATCATAATTAATTAGTCATATCAATATATTCATCTCACATATTTGTCAAATATATATGTTTTCTTCTGCGGAATCATATTTTTACCCACTGCAGCTTGCAGTAAGTAGCCCATCTATTTTCCGCCATGGCGATTATTCAGCAATTTTAGTGAGAGATGGCAATTTTTCTCGTGATGATAACAAAGCTGAGGAATTTTGACGTTAACAAACGTTGATGAGTTCCCTATACATTTTTATGTTTTCTGCATATGTTCTACAAATATATCTGTAAAGAAACAATGCGACATCAACAGATGTTTTCGCATTGAAATGGAACTAGAATGTCATACTTTATCAAGTGTTTCTGTTTTTCATAATCTAAAAACACTTTTGCTATATACAGTACCAAGATTACTGCATATTTTAGTAACTGTAGGATTTACAGGGTGCCTCAATAGGTAGTTTCGTAGTATCAGATATCTGCAATTTTCGATAGAGAGCATCCAGGCCTGTATTTTGATGCGTAAATATCACTTCATAACATTAAAACTAAAATTTATAACTAATCGAGGATGACTCTCAGACTAAATAACTATAAGCCAGGGATGTACCACCTCCGGCCCGCAAGCCAAGTGCGGCCCACGTAAGATGTTCCGATAATAAAGTATCAATACACACAAAACGATAAATGACTAAGCGCCCATATTTCCTTCATCTCCTTCACAGGAAATCGGAATCCATCAGGGATATCACCTAGTTATCACGAAAAAATTTCAAATGAAGTAAAGTTGTCATTTGCCACCAAAGAATTGTGAAAGTCAAGTAAAGTTGCTCACAAAATACAGGTCTCGATGTACAGGTCTCGATACACCTGCAGATATCTGATGATACAAAACTGATGCTATTTGAGGCAGGCTGTAAATCCTACAGATACTAAAATGTGCAGTAATCTTAGTACTGTATACACCAAAAGTGTTTTCAGATAATGGAAAACAGAAACACTCGATAAAATATGACAATCTAGTGACTTTTCAATGCCAAAGTATCTGGAAAAACATCTGTTGATGTCGCACACATTGTCCTTCTTTTCAGATATATTTGTGGAACATATGTAGAAAACATAAAAATGTATAGGGAACCCATCAACGCTTACTAACGCGAATTCCTCAGCTTTGTTAAGGTCACGACCACAAATAAAGTAGGATCATGACGAAGTTAAACTCGCAAAAAAATGTATTAGAATTACTAATCCTTTAATGAGAACAAAGTTAATAAAAATACCGTCATTAAAAAACCACTGCATTACAAAAATATATTCAATTTTCTCGCGAAAAATATCAATGAATAGTATAAATTATACTGTAATTTATTTTTTTAATTATAGTATTTTTATATCAATCATCATTCAATATTCATCTGCAATAGCTTAATTTCGCCCCATTAATGCCGTAAACAATATGCTAGTAATATAATTATGCAAGGGTGAAAAAACAATAATACATGAAAAATTATTTTTGAATAAGAAATAAATAATTAATAAATGAAGAATGAATTAATAAATGAATATATTAATGAAGAATGAATTAATAAATGAATATATTAATGAAGAATGAATTAATAAATGAATATATTAATGAAGAATGAATTAATAAATGTATTAATGAAGAATGAATTAATAAATATATTAATGAAGAATGAATTAATAAATATATTAATGAAGAATGATTAAATAATGAATAAAAACGTAAATAAATAATAAACAAATAAAAGAAATATGGATTTCAAGTTTATTCATATGATTATCAGAAACCATTATGGTTTTAAAAATTTTCAATTCATTATCAGGAATTCAGTTTTATTTCTGTGAATAATCAAACGCATATTCAACAGCAGATATACTTAATTTTAAATTGATTTAAATACGATTTATAATTGTTCTCATAATTAATGCCGTAAAACTCTTCCAATATTGAATATATGAGTATAATATAAATATCATCAAAAATAAACAACAATAATTCAACCATCGAATCATGATCGAAATACAATATCTGATGCACTTTTCCATAAGTCATAAAATAGAATTCAGAAATGTGCTGTCAAAACTTTTGGAATTGTTAGTGATGTGTTTAAATTTATTTTATTTTAAAGAATAAGACATTGAAAAACCTCTCCCTCTTCAAATGATAAATGAGATTTCTCCGCTTTTTCCCTGCTTGTCTCCTTCCATTCTCCTTGTTTTTCTTTATATGATTTCTTGTAAGAGAGTGCACAAGTCTGAAAAAAAAAAGCGTGAGAGAGGCTTGAAATGACGATAATTGATGACGTATATTTCACGACACTAAAGTCACTCAAAACTTTGTGAAAAAACTCGAAGCACAACAACAAGAAGTCCAATAATACTTCTCAGGTCAATACGGGTGAGTTTTAGAATCTTTGTAGATCCGACTGTAAAATAATAATTGGTTATCGATCTGTGTGAAAGCGTTGTTCTGTGTGTGAAGCGTCTAAAAGAAGTTTTATCTGACATTATTTTCTTATAAGTTTGAAGTTTCTTGAATTATCCGATTCCGTTTCTTGATTTCAGATAAATAATTCACTGTATAATATATTATATTCATATATGTGTGATGAGTTTTCCACGGCTGTTTTCGTTGTTTTCATTTTGGCTTACAGACAGTCACAAAACTAGTTTTTTCCCGTCACAAAGAGTTACAAAACCAGTTTTTCGACTCGTAAAATCGGTTCTCACAGGCGACACGCGGTCGTAAAACCAGTTTTGAGATTACAGGCAGTCGTAAACACGTTTATCGGACTTACCGACAGTCGTAAAACCAGTGGAACAACTTTTTTAGGCTTACGGACAGTCATAAACCAGTTTTTCGCTTACGCGGGTCATCGTAAAAAATATTTTTTTAAGCATAGTTCCTTTGTTCTAGAACGAATCATTTTTAAGCTAAAAACCCGTCATCCACTAAATGATAATTTCCCATAACTTTCCGAATGTAGGGCCAATACTCAATGACCAATAGTTTCTTAGGCTTGTGCTTAAGGACCCATCATTTTATCCAGAAAAGTTTTACGGGCTGAAGGTTTTATACCAAATACAAGATATGTATTACCATATGAGTTATAAGTATATTTTTATACAAGATATGCAAAAAAAAACTGGTTATTATGTAGAGATAATGATTTTTGGAAAGAAAAATTCGTATTTGCCTCTACTTGCACTCAAACCACAGCACTATCGCTGTCCAGGTCAGTGCGCTACCACCACGCTATAGAAGCAATGAAAAATTTCTCCCTTGGAGCATCTATATGCTGAACGGTATTGTGCGATGGAATCAGAGAGGGCTGTAGTTTGAGTTCCAGTAGCGGCAAATGTGAATGTTTCTTTCCAAAGATCACGATCTGTCTTTATAACAACCAGTTTCCTTCATATCATGCATCAACAAGTAGAGAAAACATCTTCCTCTGCTTAAAGGTCTTATGGTTGTTGTATTAACAATGTTTTTTCAGGCTGAAGGGCTGTCGTAAGGAATGGTTTTTTCTAGCTAAATGGCATCGCATGTCTTATTATCTGCTTGAAACTTCTAAAATACAAGAAGAGTGACACTGATAACCAATAAGACTACTTCACCGAACCCCAACTCTGGCCATATGGCTATATTTCAATTTATATCCATTAATGAGGTAGGAAATGAAAGCGCTATCTATCGGTGGTCGTCTCAAGTTCGTTCGGGAATATATCTTATCTACAGGGTGATTCAGAAAAGATGGGAAAAAATTCAAGAGGTGATAATATCTACCAATACGAACAATTGCCATCAAAGAATGCACGGCCTAACATGAAACGCAAACGTGCTAGCATGTTTCGAAACGGCAACGGCCGCTCCCCAAACGTTAAAACGACATTCCACTTGAAATTTTTCGGTAGAAAAAGAACACCATACATGCAAATGTAACCTGGGGAAGAAGAAAAAGAAGAAACCATGTGCAAATCTGCGTCACAATGAATAAAAGGCGCGGACGCCAGCCCTGTGCATTATTCCAGCGTGTAACCGTTGTAACAGTTGTAACATGCGGGATAATGACGCACTTTGGTAATACTGAAAAAGCAGACATGCATTTCATTGGAGCTTCAAACGGAAGTACCACAGAGGCAGCACGAATGTACGGTGAGCGTTTTTCCCACAGGCGGTTGCCCAATCCGAAAACATTTCGCTTGCAGCTGTGCAAAATTGGATCCTTTCATGCTTCTCAGTGGAATAACGCTTGAATAACTTCACAGGGCTGGACGCCAGCCCTGTGCTTCTTATTCACTGTGCCTTTTATTCCAGCGCCTTTTATTCACTGTGACGCAGATTTGCATATGGTTTCTCCTTCCTCCCCAGGTTACATTTTCATGCACGGTGTTCTTTTTCTCCCGATAAATGTAAACAGAAATGCCGTTTCTACGTTTGCGGAGCGGCCGTTTCGTAACGCGTTTCGAACAGCCGTTACTTGAACGCCAAGTTCAAGCCAATTTTTTCGGAAAAAAGCAAAAAAAAAAAGTTAGAAATAAGAATGGCGGAATTAGTGAAGACATATTATTATGCTAAAGCCACAGCAGCAGAGTAGAGTAAAAATAAATTGACTCTACACACACGACATCCAACGCGACAAAAGAATCTTGCGAGCGTGAACTATTCTGACCATCGACAGCCGCGACAGCACCTACATCATCTTTAAACGCAAATTTATTATTAGAAAGCTACTCCGAAATACTTTGATTTTGATTTGAAAATTGTTTTTGTTTATGTGTGAACACAAAGGCGAATTTTCTTACTTTTTGTTTTTTTTTCGAAGTTTATTGTTGTTGTTGTTGTTGTTGTTTTTTTTGTTTGTTTTTTTTTTTGCAAATAAATACAAAATTTCTGACCAGAATTTTTTTTTTTTTGGGAATAAAAATGAGAATTTTTAAATTTTTCTTTCTGGGAAATTTACGTATCTCTTACGATATCGTTATATGTCTGGTAAGGAAACCTGTGGAAATCAATACTTCTGAAAATAAATTTGGAAGAGAAAAATCGGATTATTTTTCCAGAATCAACAAATAATTTAAATTCCCTTGGATACATTAGTTGGAAGAATGATTACATTTGCACAAACACCGAAACTTTTAATTATTTGGAAGAGCAAATAGTGGAATGCAAATACCATTTGTTAAAAATTCTTATACTTAGATAGAATCAGCTTGATGCCGCTCTAGGATACTTTTTCTTTTTTATTCAAATTAATTTTTCATCATTTTTTTTCAAAATTAGTCAACATCATATTTGTTTTTCTAACTTGGATGATTAATCTGAATTTTTCCTCTGAAACGAAAACCTTATACCGAGTAACCAACTTCTGAATAGCTAATGATAAGCTTAAGTAAATTTTTATATAAATTTTCAAAAAGCTTATTCTAGTGACGCAAAAAAATATCAAAATAATATTCTTAATGATGTTACGGAATACTAATAGAGAATATTAGTTTCTTCTGAAAAAATCATGCCCCCCTTCCCTGTAAGTGCTTTAAATCTCATCAAATATGAGAGAGCTTTTATTATGTTTGTTCAGAGACCACTCTGCTGTCGAAATCAACATTTTATTAACTTAGTGAATATCTATAATGAAGGTTGAAGTGCACAGACAACTTGTGAAATATTGGTAATAACTCTGTATTTTTTCGGTAAAATTCCCCCACCATAAATATTTTCTAAAAGCATTTCATTACCTACAATCCAATTATATTTTCACTGAAAGCGCAATAACGGTAAAAAAGAAAAGGTGAGGAATATAGTGCTAAAAAATCAGGAGAGAGAAAAAAAAAAAAACAAGATTTCATTATATACCTTTGTATTTTTACTCGCATGCGTCCATTAGTTTTTGGCTTACAGTTTGATGAAATTACCAGAAAAAATAATAATAACTTATCCCGAAAGGGAAAAGTAAGTCTTTCGATATACGGTAGATGAAAATATGACTCCCGCTTCGACGTCTTTTATTAAATCCCCCTCCCCATTCTCATTTTCTTCTTGTAACATTAGGTTCGTCGGAAGTTAATTGTGATCCATTGACTGGTTTCGTAACATCATCATTTCGTGTTTCGTGATCAGAAATTTCTAGAAGTATATACATCGTAACTCACGTGAAACTAAATCTACTGATAACCTTATATTTCTTTACCTCTCTATCATTGGTATTATTGTAACCGCTTAAGAGGAAATATAGATACATACAGCATTTGATTGCATTTTTGGAACTTAATCTGGGATAAACATTTATAAACTTACTTTATACAGTTTAATTATTTGTGTATTTTTTGCACGTATTTTTCATATTTTTATACACACACAGCGGGAAAACTAGAAAAAAAAGGCAATAAGTTTACATGGAATATGCAATACATTTTACATGTAAACATATTAGCTTTTTTCTTAGTATTCTCACTGTGTGTGTATAAAAATATGTACACATAAAATATACAAATAATTAAGCTGTATAAAGTACAGTTTTCATAAACATTTATCCTAAATAATAACATGTAAAATGTAATACATGTAATACATGGAGAAAGATATTTTTCCCTGAAACATAAAGATACTCTTCTTCTTTAAAGCTTAGAGATTCCATGTTCATTTAGTCCTAATTATTTTCCGTAGTTCTAAACATATTTATTTATAATACGTTTAGAAATATGATACAATTATATATATAAAAATATTTATACATGAAATAATAAACTGCTAAGTAATTAATAGTGAAATAGAGTTAACTAATGATTTATATAATTCCATAATTATATGAAATATATATATAACTATATAAAGAAATAATTATTATATCATTATAGTTCTAAACATATTTTCTCCAAGAAATGTGAAGATGTTTGTCTCTTGAAACAAAAGTACTCCCTTATTTCCCAACCTGAAATCTTCGGATTAAACGTTAAAAAAATATTTGAATTCCTTTTGGGAATTATTATAATTTGAATTCCTTGGGGATTATTATAATTTGAATTCCTTGGGGATTATTATAATTTGAATTCCTTGGGGATTATTATAATTTGAATTCCTTGGGGATTATTATAATTTGAATTCCTTGGGGATTATGACGCTTCATTTCATTTGCAGCTTTTTCTGAGATACTGGGTTAAAAAAAAGGTCTTTTTTAGAAATTAAATTTTCAAAACATTTATTTTTTCTAAATATTTATGAATAAAGTATAGATAATCGTAAAAATAATCGCATTCTTTTCCAGTACACAATTCAAGATTTCACTATTGGTAAATGAAATGATATGTAATGATTTAATAATATTTAATAACAAATAATAATAATTGAATAAAATAATTGCAATAATATTTAATAACAAATAATAATAATTGAATAAAATAATTACAATAATATTTAATAACAAATAATAATAATTGAATAAAATAATTACAATAATATTTAATAACAAATAATAATAATTGAATAAAATAATTACAATAATAAATAATAATAACTAAATAAAATTATTAATAATAATAAATAATAAAAATAAAAATAAAAACTATCGTTGGTCACTTGCCTTACTTAAGTTCATTCTCATTGTGTCAATTTTTTTTGAATGAGTCTATTGAAACAGATGATAGGCAACGTTACTTTGGAGAGTAACGCAAAACAAAACTAGCCCCCACCCCTCCACCTTTATAAACTCCCCTTGAGTTTTCTATCTAATTTAATGAAAAATTTCTTGTTTTATTCATTTTTTTGAATAATTCGAAGTTGTGGTGAAAAATCATGATTTTTTGTATGTGAGCAAATTTAATTTGGAATATTTCTACAAGAAGTACGAATTTGATTTTCTCGATCGAATTGTTATCAATGAATTTTCAAAAATAAATGAGAAAGTTTGGAAACTATGCATTTCTGTTATCTTTCTTTTGATAATTTAATGCCCATTTTAACATTGTTCGGCTGGAGTTCATTGAGAATGTGCACCACTTAATTTGAATCTTTTTACCATCATGAAGATTAAGGAAAGTATCGGAACGTTCATATCGTAATACATTAGTGAAAGTATATTTCCTTGATAGCATAAAAATGATCAAAAATGAACAACTTTCGTGATTGATGATTACAGGCAATGTTCTGTTTCCTGCTTTAAACATAACCAAGAAATCCGGCTGAGATGCTGATTCCAGAACACTGGCAGCAGCTAATAACAATTATTATAGTTATAAATTATTAAAATTTGCGAAGCAGTTTAGTAACTGATTATAGAATTTTAATAATTTATAATTATTATCATATGTGAATGTTGATGATTACGTTGCAACTTGTAGTCATTTTAGTGATCCAGGATAGATTAATTGGATAATTCGAATTTTGGATTATTATAACACTTTTCTAGTGACTTAGGACATCGAATTAACCAAGTTTGACTGCCATAACTTTTATACAAACTGAAATAAACATAATATTTTATGATCTTATATTATCTAATATTAGATTAATTAATTATAATGGAATATTAGCTCTCTAATATTTTATACAAACTTAACTTTTATACAACGCACAGGCAGTTCTTGCATATAACGTACTATTTCTTAAACGTCTGTCATTTAATGAACCTATCGCGGCATGTGTCGCACTCCGAAAATACGTACTGAATTTTACAATGAAGTTTCCAAGACGGGTATTCGCTTGATGATCATCGAACTTGTGAAAATAGAAAAGTTTCCATCAACTCATTAAATTTTATTTACGGGTCAAAACTTTATACTTCGCAGTTCATTTTTTAACTTTTCAAAACACTTCTGGAACTACTAAGAAAAGTAAATTTCCTCTGTCAAAAAAATATAAGGGAAAAAGACACGAAATAATAAAAATAAAGGGGTCCAATGTTCTGACACTAATACTGTTCCTGGCTTTCGTCCAATAAAGCTGCTCCACCACTTGTACCAATCTAACATGACAAATAGAGGAAAGGATTTTACTCGGTGAAATCGCTGAATCACTTCACAGATTGCGTCTGTCTCTTGTGTTTTTTTTTGTTTTTTTTTTCACTTGATATTTCCTCGGATTTTCTTCTAAGTTTTGTATCTAGATTTATTTTATTTTTTCTAATTTTTTTTATTTCGATCTAAAAAAAACTCATCTTTTATTCCGATGCTATTCCAATGTCTGTCTGGCTGTAGCCGTAAGTGAAATTTAAGTTCTAGTTGTCTAGTCTACTGCCAATCTCGACACCAATAAAAATTTTATTCGCTTCAGAAGTTTTTTCCCGCATTGTCTGTAAAACTTGTAAAAAAATAAAATTGCGATGTAATACGCTCTTGGATAAAAACAAATCAAAAATATTTATCATCATTTCCTGATCATTTTTCCTATTGTTAAATAAACTCTTACGAATAAATTTGTGATGTAATAATTCACTATGAAAATTATGGAAGAGTAAATAAACCTTTGCCCGTATACTCTCATAAAGAACCCCTCCCCCCTTAAATGAAATTATTATAAATGATAAATTATGCATAGTTATCAACAAAACTGTAAAATTTATATATTTAATTATTACTAGTCAGGAATAATATTATAAGTTATGTTCGCGAAAAAATTCTCGTGTGGATAATTAATAAATTTAACTTTTCTAATTTTGGAAAAGTAAATAACTATGCAAATTTAATAAAGGTACAGTTAACAATAATCGAAATGTTAACGGTATAATTGAATGAGAGTTTATGTTTGTATTTTGCATTATCAGATCACCAAATTTTCTTCACAGGGTGTCCCATAAATTCGTAAATAGCTAAAAAATTCATAAAAATCGGAGAAATTGGTAATACAGTCGAACAACGATTTAACGAATCATATAAGAAAAAACCGACATTTAACTTCATTAAATCGAGGAAAATATTTTTTCCGTGGTTCAGATAATATAAAAATACGTATAGAAACATGTAAAAAAATTCGTTAAATCAGAGTTCGTTTCATCGGAGTCTGACTGTTTTTGAATGCGATTTGCGAAAAGTTATTCTGACAATGGGAGAGTAAATTTTTGCTACACGAAAATCCTTTAGAAGTGATTGGAACCAAACATTTTTTCAATTTCTTCTGTGTGCGAAACGTTTGTGAAGTCTCAGACAGTTATAAAACAATTCTGCCACTAGTTTTTTCTGCAAACCGCATTTAAGTATACTAATTCCTTCATTTTTTACAAATTTTTAAATTATTCACGGATTTATGGGACACCCTATACATTCAAGGTGTTCTAATTTAACTGAGTTCTCTGAGTGCCTGAAATAATATGAGATATTTTTCTGAGGTCTAATGAACCCGAATGAACCAGGATCTTCCTTATAAGAATGGCAGTTATGTAAAAAAATGTCATTGCTTGCCCCCCTCAGTACTCTCGCATCACCCTGGCAATGGGTTTAAGAAACGACCGGTAATTTTTTTTTTTACATCGAGTTTATACTGGTAATGATGACTGAAATAGATGCTGGGATTATGTGCCCCTTTCAGACCCTGGTGCCACAAATGTGTGGGTTGCTTTCTCTCAATGTAGAATTTTTACTTTTGACCTGAACGAGTTAAACCTTGACTCAAAGGATTGTGTAAGTTTCGAGTTAGAAATATGGTGAATATGAGAATTGGGAGGCTTCCATCATAGGGCAGCACTTAGAATTGAACTTTTACGGGGTTAGTAAGATGGCTTCCAGGAGAAAGTTCCTCCGGGAAAAGCGCGATTTATTACATAAAAGTTTGCAATAAAACTCTGGAAATATGTTGTATATTGATTAATATACTGCTACTACATAAAATTGCTGGCATTTATGTTTTTTAATGCGTTTTTGGAGTATCAAAAATGCAAAAACATTTGAAAATTCCAAAAAGCGAATGCTCACGTTTGACAAGATTAATCCAGTTGAAACGTCATGTGGCTGGTGACGAACCTATAAATCATCCATCTTTACGTATCTGCGATAAAATATATACAGCTAACAATTCAAATTATAACTTGGTAATGGATGCTGCTACACTTCAATTTTTTTTTTTCCAAAATACAGTAGAGTCTCGTTTATCCAACCTTCGCTTATCAGACATTCCGTATTATCCGATGTTCCACCGCGCAAAAAAAAACAAAAAAAAAAAACGCCGCATCAATCGGCAACAAAAACTGCAAATTAAATATATTGAGCAACAACAAGAAGCTACAGGAATCGACATAATAATGCTACAAAGATGGCGAGACTACAAGATGGCAGGAAAGCAGGCTACGATCAAAAATTTCTTTAAATTATCCCGGGACTGAAGTTTTCAAGGACTGTGTATTTAACTTCAGAATATTCTGTAACTATATAAGTTTTCTTTTTGAGTTCATTTTTTCTGTTGTTTTGCTCTAAAACATGATTATTAGGTTCGTAATGCGTAAAATTATAACATAGTTTGACGTTTAATAGGCGTTTCCTTAACACGTCCCTGCCATCCGACATTCTCGCTGATCCGACTTTCTGCCGGTCCGTTTATGTCGGACAAGCGAGACTCTACTGTAATTCAATCATGAACACTTTCTGACATTTCACGCTTCCAGTATGGTACCCTTCTTTCGAATAAAAACGTATACTATAGGTCTAAGGAACTAATCAACGATCAAGTTGACCATGCCAAAACAAAGCAACGATTAGCTGAGTGAATTACTATTCTAACGCTTGAAAGTTAATGGTGTCATTTACTTGCAGGATACCCTGTATAATATACATAAATAAATAAATATATATATATATATATACAGTCAAACCTCATTAGTGCGTCACCCGGTTAACACGTCACTCCGCTTACCAGGACACGTTTTGGAAGTCCCAATTGTCCTCAGGCAGGAATTGACACAGCTATGGCTTACTCCGTTTAACGAGTCACTCTTGCTTACTAAGTCATATTTTTGCTGTCCCAAGAGTGACTCATTAACGAGGTTTGACTGTATATATTATACAGGGTATCCCGCAAGTGCTAGCACGGCCTTTATCTCATCAACCGTCCATCATAGATTTCAATTTAAAAAGTGCTCAACAAATGTTGAAAAATTATCCTGTACCGATTTCGAGAGTGAAAATACTGTGTTTAACAAAATGAAAAAAATCAGCATTTTTATATGGTCCTCCCGTCCTTTAACTTCCAGTTAGAACGTTGCTGCCATGTCTCTCTTGATGCCAACAAAAAAAAATCCATGTTTCTAAGTTCAATATTCACAGAAATATCAGAATTCAAAAAACGGAAGAAATTTGGGAAAGAAAAGCGTTAAATACGGAAAAACCGTTTCACCCGCCATTTTTTAAAGCTGTTCTTTCCCAAATTTCCTCTGTCTTTTGAATTCGAATATCTCTGTGAATGTTGCGCTTAGAGGGATATTTTTTCTGTTGGCTTCAGGAAATACAGGGCAACAATTTTCTAATTGGAAGTTAGAGGACCGTACAAAAATTCTGATTTTTCATTCCTGTACTTTAATTCTCAAAACTGGCACAGGGTAATTTTTTGAACGCCTGTTGAGCATTTTTAAAATTGGAATCATACCTCTACGACGGACGGTTCATAAGATAAAGGCCATGCTGGCACTTACAGGATACCCTGTGCATATTAAATTAAATTTATTATTTTATGGCTTCATTTAACATGATTTTTATATTCAGCCATTTCACAATTTTCTAGGGTCCCTAAGTACAGAACCGTGCTTCAACATTCTTTTCTTAACACTACACCCATACAAACACACGTGTCACCACTATCAGCAACAAAATAAATTTATGAATATTTTTCTGGTTCTACCGAAGTGATAATATAATTATATCAATAAATATTGTTAAAAATTTTATACTTCATTAAATTTGAATACGCATTTCATATTCAGTTTCTAGTCAAAAGAACGAGAAACTGAATCAAATCACAACTTGAAAATTGCGTGGGATTTTGAATTCTCGAATTGCTCAATACCGCGTTTCATTTCTCTTCACAAACAATTTCTACTCTCAAGAAATAAATCGATATAGAAACAGAAAATCAGCCTTCACGAAATTTCCATTACCGAATTCATTCGAATAAGTCTAAAGAATTTGTTTTTTCTGAAAGCTTATTTTTTCTATTACACTTGTTTTCTTATTCCTCGTTTGTGCGTAACGGAATATTTCTGGAAAAACATAAAAGTTATTTATCTGCTTCGATATCTTCTCCTTTTTCTCCAGAAAGAGAGTATAGAGATTTGAATTTCTCTCTCTGTCCACAGAGAACTAGGAGTCTGACAATTATGGCATTCGTATAGAAATTTCGGATAAAGGGAGTGAAGAATAAATAAGAAAAAATAATAATAATTGTGTGCAAAGAAAATATAAGGGATGGTTGAAAAAGATTTGTCATCTTAAGTGACGGAAAGAATCTAAGAAGTCTTTACAACCATTGTTAAACCGAATAATCAATATAGAATTATTTATTTATTTAAAGACCCCCCCCCTCGAGTATCTTATATTAATGACCTAATTTGACATGATTTTCGCCCCTTTGGCCACCTCACAATATCCTACGGTTCCCAAGTTGAGAACTGTGTTTCAACATTCTTTAGTGACAATAAAAAATATAATACCGCACGTGCGTTTCAATTCAGTTTTACCATGATCACCAAGAAAATAAATTTATGAATTTTGTCTGGTTCTATACGAAATATTAATATTAATTACAGCAACGGATATTTCAAACAATTTTATACTTCATTCTAATTGAATACGCATTAGATATTCAGTTTCCAATCAGAAGAATCTGAAGCCAAATCAAATTGCAATTTCAAAACTGGGTGGGATTTTGAATCCTCGAATAACTTTCAATACATCTCTTTTCATTTCTCTGGACAAACAATTTCTATTCTCAAGAAATAAATCGATACGGAAACGGAAAATCACTCTCTTCACGAAATTTCCATTATCAAATTCATTCGAATAAGTCTATAGAAGTTGTTTTTTTTTTAAACCTTATTTTTTCCCATTACACCTGTTTTCTTATTCCTCGTTGGTGCGTAACGGGATATTTCTGGAAAAATAGCTATTTGGATGCTTCCGTCTTCTCCCGTTTCTACAGAAAGAGAGTATATAGAGAGTTGAATTTCTTAGAATTTCTCTCTCTACACCGAGAACTAGAAATCTGATAAGTGTGGCATTCGCATAGAAAATTCAGAGAGAGAGAATAAATACAGAAAAAAAAATTGCGCAATATAAGGGACAGTTAAAAAAGATTTGTCACTTTAAGTGATGGAAGAAATCCAAGAAGCTTCTTCAACCATCGTAAACCGAACCGATAGTGAACTTTTAAAACATCTATTCCTACGATCTTCCATATTGATTTCTTATGTGGAAAAGTAAAAGAAGATGGCGTGAAATTTTTCCTTTCAATAGTAGTTTTTTCTCCTGTGAAAGCTATTTCGGGAACTTTTATTTGCGAGATAGTTCGTGTATTGGATGATTGAAATATTCAGTGCCGCATAGATTGTGAATATGTATCACTATACAGGCTGTCCTGAATTGTTTGCACAGCATATATCTCTGCAACCGTTGACTTTAGAAATATACTTCTAAGTACAAAAAGTTTTAAATGACGGGCAGTCACTTTAAATTTCGAAACTTGTTTGAAGGATCGTATGCATAAAAAAATAATAACAATAAACTTTTTATACAGTCCCTGTGTACTAAAACTTCCAAAATTGAAATGTAGATCTCGCTCTGAAAAGTCATTCACAAAAAATTGTATATAGAATTTTGGTTATAGAAATTGCCTATAGAAATTTCGTATTTTTAAATGCGATATTTATCGAGATATTGAATATATAAAATCACGCTATATTTTGGCGAATTTTTTATTGTGTTGGAAAGTTTCTACTGGTTGAGATGTTGCTACTTTTTTAGGAGTAGTGCACAAATAGAATGTGAACTCAACCATTTATTTTTTTTATTCACAATAAATAAATATTATTTTTTTGACAATTACTTTTTTTGGCAATCACAGAATTTTTATAACTTTTGATTTGATTTACGTTCCCTAATTTTTAGACAACAGCTTTAATCATAAATGCTACTACTACTAAACCACACTTGCACCTCGTCCATATTCCTCTGCAGAACCTCTAACCAATTGGTACATGCGGAAATGTGCGTGTACGTGTAGTGAAACCTGGCGTGAAGCTTGTTTCTGTGTAATGCTTGTTATGTGTAGTGCCGCCATCTGCCACCGGTTTTTCTAACTATGAGTGAAGTGTAATGATTGAATAATTTATCGTTGTAGGCCTGTTTCTCTCTGTGGCGAGACTTTTCAATAGGGAGATCGGCTCGCATTTGCACCTCGAAGTTGGGAACCACAGGAAATCAACTTCAGCCGACCACCAACTTCAGCCGACCACCACTGCGGCGACGGTGGGGTTCGAACCCCACCGTCGCCGCAAAAATCATAAATGCTGAAAACTTCAAAGTGAAACATCTATATTAACCTTTCTGTCCTATGTCGAGATGGACTCAACATAGGTCCGCATCGGGAAACAATGGCACTTCGTTGTTACAACGACCCCTTTCAATAATAGGAAGGTCTCTCGTGAAGTTGCTTCTCTTAGCGGAATTCACAATCTGTACAAAAACTACGAAGGGACAAATATCCAGGAGCCTTCCTCATAGCTGGATAAATAGATACATAGAACCGCTCACAACCCCGGACTGATGCAAAGCACCTTATTTCCGTTACCTCAAAAGAGGCAGAGTTGTGTCGGAAAAGTTGGCAAAGATTTATAGTGGTGGCTCCCCTTGCCCCGTGATCGCAAGTATAGAATCACTCGCGTCGTTCTCCCATGAAGACAGCCATCAACTCGATGCAACGTACAAGCCATTTGACAAAAATAAGTGACTGAATCCAATGACTAGGGAGAAAAATTGCACGTGCGCCCCTCATAGCTGGAGAGGTGCTATGAAGTACGAACTGTACCAACGTAGCGCTAAAAAGACCTCTGGACCTCAAAGGGTTAATATTGCATTTAAAAATATGCGATTTATTTGTAAATGACTTCTGGCATTTACATTTCATTAATCAAAAGTTTCAGCACACAGGGTCTGAAAAGATAATTTTTCAATTCTTTTATATGTACGACCAATTTGCAAATTTAAGGCATTTTGATCACGTCATTTGAAAACTTTTGTAATTAAAAATATATTTCTAAAGTCAATGGTTGTAGAGATCCGCCGAGCAAACATAGCGCAGCGCTGTGTTTGCACGGCGCTTTGTAAAGCGCTGCCATAGTGTTTGCAATGTTACCATACTTCCACAGCTTTGGTGGAGCAATTTAAAGCCATATAATATGAAAGTAAATATTTTTCCAAAGTACATACTATCTTTCAGGGGAATCAGTAGAATTTCGGAGAGTAAGATTTTGAGATAGATGTATATTGATCATATCTGAGAACTATACATATGTCTCCACCATAGCCATTAATCTTTTTTTTTAGCCTTATACACTTTTTAAGTGATTCTAGAAAGCTTCCATCACCTATATATTTCCGAAAGTCAGTATTATCAGTGCGATCCAAATAATATTTTTCCTTTTATTTTATTCGGAACATTTATATTTCATTCTATGTATATATTCCGTATTGACAGAATAAATTTTATAACCGTCCTTTTTTACGATTTTCTAATGCTTGGTTAGAGTGAAATGAAGCATTGAGTTACTCAAGTGTGGGGGGGGGGGGTGAGCTCGTTTAAGGATGATCATAGTCCATGCAGGGTGTCCGAGAAATCTACCATTAAAATTAGAGAGGTACACTTCCACATAAAAAGTTTTTGCAACAGAACCCATGGTCACCACACGCTTTTTCGAGAGGTATGTCAAAATATAAAATTATCTTAAGGCAGTAAATATTAACTCAATTATTTTACTGCTAAAAATGTCAACTAATTGTTTAAAAGGCTAAAAAAACTGTCATTTCGTACGATTATTTTTTAGTCTTCATTTTTCCATATTTTTTAGTCTTCATACCGTTCGACACATCTTAAAATTCATGATTATAAATGCGTGTCAGGGTTGGTTTAAACCAAATGGTTTCTTTGAAAAAACCAGTTTGGTTTTCTTCAAAAAATTGCATAAAAAAAGTAGCCTAAATATAATTTTTCCCACTTGAAATTATCACATTGGTTCATTATTAGCCAATATGTTTTATTCGTACCACATTTTCTATTTTTGGGGTATATTTCGATGGTATATCTTCAAATGATGTAAGATGATATAAGTGTGTTTTCTTTCAAAAAATCTCATAAAAGTGGCTGAATATAAATTTTCTTTCATATTAAGTATCTCAGTTGCTGAAAATTATACAGTGATACCTCGGTTTCCGTGGATAATCCGTTCTGAAACAATCGACGAAATCCGAAACCGACGAACACTGAGACAATTATTTCCATATGAATCAATGTAAATCCAATTAATTCGTTCTAGACTCTCAAAAATAATACAAAAACACATTTTATAGAGAATAAAGATATAGTGTTTAATACTAAAAATAATAAAAAATTATTTTTAATATTTAAAAAATGAATATAAAATACTAATGTAAAGTATAAATGAAAATTTAACATGGAATTTTCATTTTTGTACCTTCCTGAAGACTCTTCTAGGCGTATGGAAGACGACGAGAAGGGGAGGAGAGGTGCTGATATTATTGTTTGGAAGGGAGGGAGAACACCCCTCCATAATGACCTTAGGTATCAAGGCACTATCTAGGGTCACTTTGAACACAATTTTTTCGGACCCAGACTTGTCCGAACACGCACTTGCGCTGTGCCTAGTAACACTGTCCATGCTAGTGCACCTTTCGAATTTTTCGAAAAGCAGCCTCTGCTGGCGTTTAAATCAGTAAGTACACTAGCACTCGTCCCAGGTATTTTCTTAATGAGATCGGCATACAACAGTTTGGCATTTTCACACATGATGGTCTCCGAAACAGAATTGCCATCTAACTGTTTTTGATTGATCCAAATTAGTAATAAATTCTCGACATCTTCAATTGCTTGCGATCTCTATTTCGTTAGTACATTCAAACTTTTTGCTACATTAGCCTTCTTTATTACTTCCTTTTTCGACATAATGGAACCTATCGTGAATGGCGACATCCCATACATGCTTCCGGTTACAGCACAATCTTAATGCCACTCTTTTTCAATGATTTCCTTCTTCAACTCGATCGTGTTCTTGCCTTCTTTTTCGAAGGGCTGCTGGCTCTGGAAATTTTATTTGGTTTTACAGAATTGTTTGGCTAGATACGCAAGGTGATGCTCACACAATGAGAAACAACGGCACATTGAGCAGGGGAACGAAAATTAGCAGCGAGGTGAAGTTGGCACATTGACGAAATCCGAGGCAACCGACGAAAACCGAGACAAATGTTTCGGCGAAAAAATCGACGAAAACTGAAGTCAACGAAAACCGAGGTATTACTGTATAGAGTACCAAAATGTCTCATTCTTAGTGCATTTCCTAATTTTGCGCTACATTCTGATGCTCTATCTTAAACAAATTCACGAATTAGGATTGCATCACGCATATGCGGAGGTGCTGGTGGTGTATTATCTTTTTTTTCCCTTCACAAAGTAGCAACAACAGTAGTCGATGTACACTGGCATACTAAGGGCAGGTGGTCTTATAATCCAAAAGTAGACTAGCTGCACATGACTAGTATACTAGTAGACTAGTGTACTAGTAGTTACATTACCTCACAGACATTTTCATTTTCTTTCCATAGGAAGCAGCACATCTCGTACTGTACATCGCCACCAGGCTTAATATTAAATTATTATTTTTACATATTTTCAACATTACCCTCAGTTAATCAAGGTTCTACTGTACAGTAGCAAAAGCCCGAAATTTGTCAGTTCGTGAAGTGGCCTTTGATCCCTGTCCAAAAAAATCTTCAGTTATAAATTCTTTGGAATATGGACTGGGTCACCATTTTGTTAGGATGTACAATAGTAAGTGATTAATCAAAAATAATCAGCTATATACAGAGTGATTATAATTAAAGTTCTGACAAAGTTTCTCAAACACAAAATATTTCCTTGAGTTAAGTTATAAAATTACTAAATTGCGCAAAAGCTGGTTTTTATTAAAATATAAGAAATATTTAAAGATTAATTAATATGGGAATTGCGTTAATTGCATTAGTAAACGTTTTATTTTGATTAATTATTAGAAGTTTGAATGATTTTTCATAAATTTTATTGTCTTTAATGTAAATGTTATTTAAAGCAAAAAAAACCCGGTTTAAACCAAAAAATCTGGTTTAAACCAGTTTTTTTTGGGTTTTTCATCAACCCTGGTTTGTGTGTATTTTTGGAAGCACGATTTTAAAAATGTGAATGGATTTCATCAAAATATAGGAATTCATCTCAGTTTTTTCCAATAAATTATTCATTAAACATAAAAATTTTCCAAATAATTTGATTACATTAACCAAAATGCATTTTTTGTGTGTGTTTACGCTGTTTAAAAACACAGCTAAAAACATTAAAAAAATATCATCTTCATTTTGAACATTCCTTGTCCCCTTAAGAAGCTCTTTTTTTCTAATTCTCAATAAAACGACCTGCCAATTTAACGTCCGTTTTCCGTGGAGGCGGGGGGGGGGGTCGTTATAACGAGCAACGCGAAGACTAATAAGATTCTTGAAAAAATGAATTGTTTAACTTCTTATAAAACTAATCCTTGAAGAAAAACCACAAGAACTAGAAATAAAATTGATCTCAACAATTTCCGCAGCAAGCAGTCCATCTCAAGATTAACCATAATATCTATAGTAGTTGTTATTGTGAATGTACTTTCCCCCCGTAAGGTACTCGTGCAGGGAATAAAATACACGGGGAAAACAACGCACGTGCTTCAAATAATCTCTGGATTTCCCGAGAGCTTTTAGCTTCCAGATGAACGTCGTACGTGAGCGGAATCGTCCGTGTAACGTAGCAATGTGGGAGAACGGGATGAAAACAATATTGATTATTATTATCATTATTATCATCACATCACCATCCTTTCCTGAACTAAGTTTCTCCTCAGCATCGAATGCAAACAAATCATGATTGCGTCGAAAATATTGCACTGCTTCATGATTCACTGGCTCTATAACTTATATACGTCGTGAAGAGAGATGAAACGTACCATATTTTTCCAATGTTTCAACGGATAATATATCGCGAGAAACTAATTTATATACGACTGCGGCACGAATTCTCGCATGTGTCAGAGAAGCTTTTGATTTCAAGGATTTAATTAAGATAAATACTGAAATTAGAACGAAAATTATGTCTTCTTGTCTCATGAGCGCTCCATGCGGATAGGTTCGCCGAAGAGAAATTTATGTACTTTTGTTATGCTCATTTATTCATGCAAATGAGTAACTTGCAAGCAATCAAAAATAATTATTTGTTATATCATAAAAAAAAAATTCCAAATAATCGAAAGGGAATTCAAGGAATTAATATTCGATGAAAATTATGCTATTCCCAGGGCTGTCGTAAGAGCATCGTGGGGCCCCGGGCCAAGTCATTTTTGCGAGGCCCTACCTAGTAAATTCTCGAAAAAAGCAACTACTTCTAATTTTACTGAGGCCCCCCTCTGCCCGGGTGGGTCCATGCGTTAAGCCGGCACTGGCCATTCCGTGCAGATTTAGCCATTATCTCTTCAAGTTTGCCTTTTTTGTATTAATTCCGCATGCATGTGCATGTTACGATAAATGTGATAAATTGGTGATTATGCATACATAAATTATTATTTTTTTATATTTATCGGTTATTATACATATATATTACATCTACTTGCCAATCGTCTTGGTAAGTTTGATGAATTTCTCACTTTTACCGGCAAATAGGAATAATATCCTGATTTACATTATCACATTTTCCGTTTCATATATATATATACGTATTACCGTATTTTACAGGGTATTCCCTTATTTTTACCCCGTCCCAAATTTTTCTTATAAAATGTCCCCGTTTAATCACATATCCTCATAACCGGTAAACCATACCGCTGTAATAAACGATTTGGAGGCATTCTGTTCGTTATTAGCGTATCTTTTCGTTGACTTGTGTACGCCAGCGCCATCTATCTTCTGTTTTTAGTTTTTTTTTTTCTGGTCAAAAAAATTCCCGTGAACTAGCGATGCTAACTCTGCAACCCGTTTTTTTTTTTTATTTCGTTATTTTTACGGTTTTTATGAATTTTTAAAGTTTCTACGGATTTTTTGTCCACCTTGTATGTTTTCAGTTCGTTAACTTCACTCATTTTGTGATAAATCTCAGTTATAAATCAGATATAAATCTCCACTTGTACAGGTTGAACGAGAAGTGTGCTGGACACATTTTAAAAACTAATAATAAATCAACTATTCGACACAAAAAGGTGTCGTTTGTACTAAATTCTTGTCATAGAACTAGAGTTCTTTGTTGTTGTTTTTTTTTGATAAATTAAGAAAATATCCAAAGTTGACTCACAGGTGGCGCTTTATAACTCGACATAACACATAAAATGCAACACAAACAGCGCATAATGGATGGTTCATAACAATTTCCGTTACATAAAATGACCATATTTACATACGAAGTTTAGATGCAGCCCGAGATAAAATAGCTTGTCAATGGCTTACCGCATGAAAGATCGAACTCTGCAAAATTATAAAAATTCTCCTTTACCTTCATAGCCGTCTCAGCCACCAGACCTTTATCCATGGTTATGGTATCAAAAGCACACTTTATTAGAATCTTGCTTCGGAAAAATTTTTACAGCTGAAAGATACGATTTTCGACACATTCGTGAAATCCTGACTGTTACAGTATAAATACTTCGAGCTACTAAAGGCAGCGTAATATAGTTGTAGAAAATGCAAGACACGCATTGAATCTTGGCAGCATATGTTCAATGTAAGCACATTGCACATTGAACATATGCTGCCAGGACTTTGTTGTAAAATATGCTATAATGCCAATACAATAAATTTCAACCTTGATTCTTTCCCTTGATAGTGACTTTCAAACTAATTTTCATCGTTATGTAATTGAAATTGTTTTAGCAGAATATAGTCATACATGACCTTCTTTATAATGTTTCCTAGCTCGGAAATTTTCAGTTCTTATTCATTTTACAAAGACTTCAAAGTGAAATTTAAATTGTAATTACCCAATATATTTGTAACGGTAAATGTGATAAATCGGTTATTATTCATACTTACCAATCGTCTAGGTAAGTTTTATAAATTTATCACTTTCACCAGCGAATATGTCGTTGGTAAATTTAATAAATACTAAAACAAAATATGAGTTTATACGGGAGAATATGCATAATACCGAAGCGTGTTGTTAATTTGATAAATATTAAACTTGTATTGTCTTTATCTGTGATTATGCATAATACCCTATCGGTGAATTGGATATTAATATGAATAAAATTCCAAATCAGTCTAGTATGTGTGATGAATATAGTCGGAACACCCGATATAAATATAAAAAATTTTATGACTGTATCACGATATAAGTAATAATACAATACATGTATGAATTATCATGTATAGTATATCATATAATATGATTTATTATGTATACCAACAGCACGACGCTTGGGTATTGTGCATAACTTACTAAAATTCTCGGTTACTATGTATAATTATTATTATTAATCCAACAACTAATTTGCCACGACTATTGGACAAATGCCGTTGAAGAAAAAACCGAAATTGATATATTGTTTATTGATTTTCACAAAGCATTCGATAAAATAGACCGCTTTCTTCTAATCACAAAGCTATTGAACTTGGGTGTGCCAGAAAAGATGTGCCGAATACTGCAGTCATATCTGGGCTCTAGAACTTTTCAGGTTCGTGTTGAAGATTGCCTCTCTGGGAAAAAATGCGTATCTAGCGGTGTAGTTCAGGGCTCTGTGTTGGGTCCACTGTTGTTTGTACTATTCACGTATGACATTGCTTTTTACACTCATCCAATTCCACTAGTACAATTTGCTGATGATGTTAAACTGTTTTTTCCCACGTCTGAACACACAGAGCTTAATTCTGCCTGCCAACGTCTCCACAACTGGACTGTGGTCAATCGTCTTCCAATTTCCGTTAACAAAAGTGGTGTCATGCACATAGGGGGATACAGAATGAGTCCAAGCTACTCGATGGGTGGCGAAGAGCTCCAGAGGTTCACTTCCTACACTGACTTGGGGATCACCATTTGCAATACCAGAAATTTCGACTTACATTATTCGAATATAGTGTGTAAAGCGAGACGCGCTTCTTATGTCCTACGGAAGGCGTATGGAAAATGTGATACCGCTACACTCATGCACGCATTTATCGTTTTTATACGCCCAATCCTGGAGTATTGTTCGCAAATATGGTCTCCGTACAAAGTGAAGGATATAAAATTCATCGAAAAGGTCCAGAAGTCATTTACCAAACAGTTTTGCAGTCTGCGTCATCGCCCATACGAGGAAAGGCTGAGATGTCTCGGCGTCCACTCTTTAGAATGGCGTCGCCTTGAAGCCGACTTAAAGCTGTGCTTCAAACTTGTACACAACTTAGTATATACGGGTCAGTCAACTCCATTTTTTGAAATCAATCCCAGACCATCACTGAGAAGACATTCATTACAAATAAAAATTCCAACTGCCAGGAACAATGCTAAATTTTATAACTTCCGATGCCGAGTTGGAAGAGTATGGAACAAATTACCACCAGATCTCGTATGTTCATCTACATATCATAGATTCTGTCACTCTCTCAACGCTTCTGATCTTTCAACATTTTTAATGTGCTATGCATTTTAGTTCATGTCGGGTTTTATTGGTGCATATATGCTTGTTTTATTTATATAACTTTTTTTTTTCCATCAGTTCTATTGATTATTTCACTTTGGAATTACATGTGATGATTTTTTATTTACTTTTCTTTGTTTTTTTTAAATATATATATATATACATGTATTTTATTCTGATTTATATATTGAATTTTATTGTGTAAACATGTTTATTTTATTGTTGTTTTGTGTTCGGGGATTTTTTATTTTTTTTTATTTATTTTTTTTTTTTTATTGGCGTCATCTTTTATGCATTTTTCTCTTTGTATATATTCGTGTGTATGAATGTGTACTGATGTTCCCTGCCGTCTCTTTCCAATTTTATTGATTGTTTGAATAGTGCACCTGTGGAGTTAGAGCCTACTGGCCTTGCACAGGTTTGTATATAATAAATAAATAAATAAATAAATAAATAAATAATAACCAGATTTATCACATTTACCGTAACACGCACATTATTCACAGTAGTATAGTATTTTTATATGAAACTCCCTTTCACACGAACGCAATAAAATGGGACAATATCTTGAGAAATCTGTATAAAATGGAACAGCATTATCACAATATTTATTCCATTTCCTATACGTATCCAAGAGCAAATTCTAGATGTTTTATTTTCCCACTCCCCCTAAAAACTGCATCGGTTGCATCTTATATCCGCCGCAGAAATGAGAAAACTTTATACGAAATGTATATATACGAAAAAGAGAGGATATGTAGAAACGACAAAACAAACGGTAGCGGCAATGCTTTAGGGGAATGAATTTTTTTTTATATTTAAGATTACGATCTTCTGGATGTAAATATGAAACACGGAATCCAATATGCTTTTTTATGATTCGGTAAAGAGAGTATAAAATATAGGACGGAAGAAGAGAGAGAGCCCTACATTCGAACTACATATTTTCCTTTTACTTATCCTATTTTTCTTCAGATTTCATCCATGAAACATATTTTGAGACATATCGGGAATAAACACCAAGAATTCACGCAAATGTTTCATTTTCGCATACGCTATAGCTAGAGGTAGTAAATTTCGTTTATTCCCTTATTCCGAAAAATAAAATTAAAAAATTTCAAGTTAAGAAATTTTGTTTAATTTGTAAAAAAGTTCGTGATGGAAAATTTTACGCCCATCCGTAAAAGAACAAAATCGAATTGAAAAAAAAATTTTGAATTCATTTGAAAAAAATGTTTGCATGCACTCACGAAAAAGATTTTTTCAAATCAAAAATTTTACATTAACTCACGAAGAGAAATTTTGAGTCAAAAAATTTGTATTCATCCGCCAAAAAAATTCAAATCAGAAATTTCACATTGACTCACAAAAAAAGATTTTCAAATCAGAAATTTTGAATTCGTCCACAAAAATAATTTTTGAAAAAAAAACCTTTCATTCATCCAAAAAGATAACTTTCAAATTGAAATTTTTGCATTCATTCCCAAAAAAAAGATTTTCAAATAAAAAATTTTGAATTCATTCACAAAAACGAACTAAACACTAACGGCAATTTTTTTTTTAGTATTTCAGTTATGAGAACTTTTTAGTATTCAGTACTTTACCCAAATATTAAAGGATTGTAACTCAGCTGAAAGTTCTAGAATTCAAATGCTCAGCAAAATAATTCTATCTATTTTCGCTCAAAAAAAGTGTAAATTACCAAGATTTCATTTCAAAGTGTGAAGAAGTTTCAAAGTTTCGCATTTATTCATCAAAAATGGCGAACTTCACATATATCGCACCCGTTTCGTAAATATGAAAATTATGTATCCCTAAATATTACCCATATTTGCCATTCGAAATTTTTTTTTGTCACTTTCAGGGGATAAAATTTCACAAAAATTACGGTTATAAAATTTTATATTTTTACTTTATACGTGTCACACCATTTTTTCCCCTCGTATTTCCTTAAAACGTTGTATACGTAGTTTATTATAAATAGCTGTGATATAAATAGTGATTTTACCTCTGATCTTTCAGCTGTCATTGCGTGGGCTCCATCATTTTTTATTCTTCTTCTGATGTTTTTATGGGATGATATTAAGCTAGATAACTTTTGCTACTGATGAAATAGTTTGCGAGTGATTGATATGTGTGGAAGAATCATATCTTTTGGTTTCGTTATTCATATCATAGGGACACTATTTTCTTGGTTTGATATAGCAGGACTATTTCACCGAACACCGACTCTGGCCATATCGCTATATTGCAATTTACTGCCATTAATGAGATGTATTGGAAAATGAAGGCTCTCTGTCTATCGGTGGTTCGCTTCAAGCTCGTTAGGGAAAATATATTTTCTATATTGCAGGTTTGAACCTGGGACCGTGCCGGCAACCTTCATGGTGGTAGACGAGCATCTTATCACCACGACGACAGTCGGGCTGATAGCAGGACTGGATAAATATAATACCCGACATGTAATGTCTCTCGTGCGCCGACTACAACAACACGTTCAAACTCACTTAAATCTCGATAACCTGCCATTGTAGCAGCAGTAACCGATCTAACAATTATGCCAGACACTTGTTGTGTTATATAGGCGTTGCCGACAGCAGCGCCGTACTCTGATTGGTTCCATATCTCTTTATTTGCATACGCATGCCTGTACCAGTTTTTTTTGGCTCTTCAGTTTATATACAAGTCGGTGCGACCAAAATTTCAGGAATGTCGACCAAAATACGGGTTACGTGATTATTCAACTCAGGTTGAGTAAAGCTTAAAGAAGTTAATGCATAATGTTAAATTATCTGAAATCGCCTGGGTTAGATCAAAACAAGTTAATTCAAATACCTGTCCCATTGTCTGGGGGAGAATATAGTAGTGTTGTGAACAGACAATGTTTTTGGCGAGATTCAGTTAGACGTCTTGGGGTTTCATTTCATTAAAATATGACGAGATCATTATTTTATTGTAGAGGGATGGTATTTAATTTATTACACTTATATCTAGCCGGACACTAATAATTTCTTTCAGGGAAATTTTAATTTACCAACCTCCAAAACGCATTTAAAATTAACAGAAATCTCTTAACCTCTGTCCCTAATGGTAAATTTCCACCTGCTCTCTTGGTGGAATCAGCCACCACAGGTGACTAAAATTTTCGCTGAGCGTTGATCGATTACGCAAATAACATAAGTAGTGTCATCTGTTGATTAAAATTGAAAAATAGTTGATTTAGAATCGTTAGAAAAACTGATCCAAATATTTTCAAGTGCAATAGTGTTCATGAAATAATAATATTAAATTTTTTTAAACATATTTAAAAAATTGTTTATGAATTGGGTACATTCATACGTACATTACGGTATTTATATACATTGATATACTTTTAAAGTCTTAATGTATGGATATTTTTCTTTACCAAAAACTGGTCTTGCTTGAACAAAACATTATATCCAGACTAGAGGTAAAGGCTATATGCGCTTCGCTTCGTTTCATAATTTCAAGGTAACAAGGATTATCTTATGGGATTCCTCTATCCTTATAATAGATCATAGAGCTAGATTACCTCTAATATATTGTGTTAAGAGAAGATACAAGGTAGCTATAAATACACCAATACTACTCAGATGTGCGTTGTATCCATTCTGATGGGAGTATTTTGATGTAACTTGGGGTACAGTATATACTCGATACAACGGCCCCCTTCGTTTCGTTGTAAACGGACGTTATATGATGAGGGTCATTATATCGAAAGTAAAATATGTGATAGTAGGTACTTATCCCACCGGTCGTTGTAATGGAATGATCTCTATAATGGGGGGGGGGGGTCGTTATAACGAGCGTCGACTGTATATAGGAATGGACCATGAAAAAATGAAAGATTCAATAAAAATACTTCAATTTTCGGCCACCAGGTAAAAAAGTGACGATTTTTTATCGCAGTTAGCTTTTACCTCATGGTCGAAATAACATATACACCAAGGGTGTATATGTTATTTGGACCATGAGGAAAAATTTCAATGACATACTGGGTGCTACATAGGTCGAAGTACGAACGTGTATTGAACGTGCGAATTCTGAACTAGAAGCAGCGAGTCCTCGTTTCGCTTATGTTAAAGGCATTATTAAGCTAGTCGCAAACTGAAGCACGTATACCAAATTTCTCTCATTAATTCTGAAATTTTTCTAAAAGTAATTTTTTGATCTTACTTTTTCCACCAACTCTGGAGTGCATTCTAATACTTCATTGAGGTTTTCTTTCCGAAATTTTTACAAATTCTGTAACTACGCGAGCGTTTTTGTCGGTGGATCGATGCAAAAAGCTTCGAGAGCCACACGTTGAAGATACTGGATTATCGTATAGATCAAGCAGAGGTCATTGAGAAATATGAAAGTAAAATAAAAAAAGGTCTTGGAAACTCGGGTCTAACATGGAAAACGTGTTGTTAGTTATCGACTAATGAGGTTTATTTGACGCTGGTTTAGCTCGTTTAGACCATTCCATCGTCTACCAGGCAAAACGGTCTTATTCCCATACCCTGAGGCAAACTAGATCTAATGATCACGATATATCTTCCGGCTCTGACTTGGTTTTAGATTCGATCATCAAATAATTTTCTATACATCAGTTTCGTATAACAAGTCAATTTCCTCCCAAAAGCATCATTATAACGATAAAACGTGATCGAGAATGTCCTAACTAAATCGAAAATACTTTTTCCTCATTCCTCTTTTAATATAATGTTTTTCACGTTCACCCTGAAAGCTTCACAATACATGAATTATATTTAACTGAATCGATTTTTGTTTTTTCTACTTTCGTCCGTTTCTTCAAAAAGAATCTAAAATCGTACGAATGCGAATTTTTCTCACGACGAAAAGAAACCGCTAGCTCCAGTATATTTTGAATGAAAGCATTCACTGATGATAATAACAAAAGAAAATATATGCAAATTAAATGGAAGACAGGGATAAAACTTTTCAAAGAATCCGACAAAACGAGAATCCACAATCCATTTAAACATGGGAAAAACATTTTTGAAAAATTACGATATTCTTAGCGTTTAGGAAAGAGGAAAGTGTTTACAGTTTCCGAACGCGGCAGCTAAATTTTCGAACATGAGTTTTAAAGAGTCACGGCTTAATGTTTAGCTACGTCTTGGAGATTTTCATGGCGGCGCATTAAAATCTTGGAGCCACTCTCCAACCCCCCTCCCTTTTACTACTTTCCTCCGCCTCTCTTTCTTAGGCTCATTAAGGCGCTAGAGAGCAATTACCGTTATTTATGAAAAGTGTTTTGAAACTTACCGAGGATCTAATTTACATGAGAATTCGTGAGGCGAAAGGCTTTCGGCCAAAAATGCTGTTTACATTCTGGGTCATCATGAAATACAGTATTTTTATTTCTTATGAGATATACGTATATTTTAAAGAATTGTTATTATATTTCGAAATATTATGTTTTAAAAAAATATTTAATTTTTGTAGATTTCATGAATACCAGTAAAATTTAAGATTTCCGACCTTTCTTAGTTTATAGATAAGGACCGTTATTACATAAGCTATGTGTGGCTGTGTTTCTTTTGCAACTATGCGCATGTGCTTTAAGTTATGGTGTGAAAGCCCTAAACTGAAATTCCACGAAACTGCTTATCGTTTTTTGTTTTCTTTTGCATCAAGTACATAGAATTTAAACGGACGTCCTTTAGTAGACTTGTTTATTGATGGATATAACTTTCCTCCTTTTTAACTTCTCGGCCATTTCCCTTTGTTGATTTCTTTGTGTCTCTCGTTACAAAAAATCTGGTATTGTAACGATTCTCTAAGAGCCATGGCTTACAGAAATGATATCACAATCACGTTTTATATGCCCAAATAATACTAAATTTTATTTTGCTATTATGAGTTCCGTGGTATGGAAACTTATGAAATAAAATGAAAGGGAAACATGGAAAAATATCTGAGACATTACGATGGGAGAAAAGATCTGACTTTAATTAATTACTGAGGAATTCAAAAACAACTGTGTAGAGCATTCTAATACTTTGTGTGTTGAGGTTTTTTTTTTCTCTAAAATTTCTACAAATTCTGTAATTATGCGAGTGTTTTCGTCGGTGGACCGATAAAAAAAGCTTCGAGGACCACATGTGTCCCGCGAGCCATACGTTGAAGACACTGGGTAATCGTACAGATCAAACATCGCAATTAATCAAACACGGAATCAAATAAGCAATTGGTCAAGTATTGATTAATTCAAACAAATAGAAAATTAACTGAGCCACTAAAGTCCGAAAATTGTAATACGAGCGGATGAAACAAACAAAAAAAGCTAAAAGTCAATAAAAATGTAAAACATTCACCCACCAGCTCCAGACATGAATGCTAGCCGATCACCCAGTTAAAAAGTCTCGCCACAAAGAGCAACAGCCCTACAAATATGCAATCATTAAACTTCGCAATTCGAAATGCAGATGGCAGAACTAAAAATTCACATGCAACACCATATACGCGCTCAGACTGTTAGGTGCACACACTAACACTTCCGGCACAACTCAATCGGTTGTAAATTGCCTATGGCGAAAGACCGGAGTTGTGTTCGGTTTGAAAAAATGGAGCTCCATACCTTAGAAGCACCTTTATACACAGATTTTTTTTTTTTTTTTTTTGAAATGAAGAAATTTTCATTCACTTTCACTTCTGCAAGAGGACAAAAAAAGATAAAACATGTGCACTACATATTATAGACTGACGTAAATATCGATACACTGAGTTGTATTTGAGTTTACAAGGAGTAGCTTGGTTACTCGTACTGACAACATTCAATGAAGCTAAAACTATAAGTTACTAGTACAATTAGTATTGCTATGATAAATACCCGAAAATAAAAAAAAAGACGTACGAAAAAAATATATATATGTGAACAGCAAATGAAAGAAAATATATGTACTGAGTAGATAGATAGATAGTACCGCTCACAGCCCCGGACTGATGCAAAGCACCTTACTTCCGTTACCTCAAAAGAGGCAGAGTTATGTACTGAGTATAAAAAATAGAGGTGGCGGACAGGTATTTATTTGTAAATAAATCGCTTCGGTGAAACACAATCAAAATGTATAAATTTAGACGTCATACTACACAGGTACCAAGGGCAAATAAAACTCGTTTCCAAAAATTTTTCTTTTATTTAGCTCCCAAAATATTTAATTTAATTCCTCAGTTAATAAAAGAACAATCTTCATGTTCATCTTTTTTTATCAATTTAAAATCTTGGTTGTCAACTCAAGAAGATCTAAATTATCTGTTTGATATTGTAATCTTTTATCTTGCATATGCTGCTAAATGCCAAAATTTTTTGTTCATCAATTCCATTTTTGTTGCCATTTATTTCTTGGTGTTATATATATATATATGTGTGTTTTTGCCTTTCTTTTTTTCTCGTTATTATTTATGCCGACAGATATGTATCGGATTTTGTTTTGAGGGCTCACAAGATTGCTTATCCCCTAAATGTTTTGTACTGTGTTAAAAAAATCTTAAATTTAAAAAAAAATATCTGTATCTAAAATATATTTTTTGTATGAGTATTAAAAATAAGCTTCAATATTTGGTATATTAGCAACGTATTTAAAAGCAGGAAACGGTGTTATATTTTGCAGTCAATAGGTAAAGTGCTATAAACTTTAGAAGCAATGTAAAAAAATGTTTGCAAAAAAATATTTTTTCTACGTAAGGGAATCTCAAAGACCGCATGAGATCGTCTCAAGGAAATATTCATTTTGTGTGGGCAAAGATTTTGGTTTTTGTGCAGAAAAATTATGAAGAGAAACCACTGCATTCGCCTAAAGTTACTGCATGAGCTGCGGTATGCGCCATGTGTGCTGACAAATTGTTCCAAAATTGTAACGTAACGTTCAGTAGTAATCGTTTCTCGTACGAAGGGGCTGATAATGCCTCTGGGGCATACCGCAGCCCATGCAGTAACTTTAGGCGAATGCAGTGGTTTCTCTTCACACAAATGAGGATTTTCGGAACCCCAAAATTTCCAGTTTTTTTTTTTTTTTTTTTTTTTAATTTTAAAAAATTTAAAAAAAACTAAATTTTCGAAATTTCTGTACAACATTCTTACAGTTTTGCTAATAAACGTACCGTTTATCGCATAATTCTATTGATCTTTGTTGTAGAGATATTTAATTTTGAAATAAGGGCTTATTCGCTGATCACCCTGTATGTGTATATTATTATATAAATAGTTTTCCCCTCTGAAATTTCTCTTTTTTTCGTTCGTCTCATGGAGTTAATCCAATACAGCTACTATATAGCCATATTTCATATGTTGGCGATGGATTTACAAAAATGGATTTGGTGCCCGTCTTGCACATCGAACCAGGAATCTCTAACCACTTCGCGAATTGGCCGGTCGAAGCCCGAATCATTTATGGAAATTGGACTTTGACCACTTCGCGAATAGGCCGCACTACGGGCTTTGGCTTGTAACATATACAGTTTCACTATACATTTTTCGGGAAATATATTTTACATAAATTTTGTCACTAAAGAAATTCATTTAGTATTTCAAAGTCTTTAAATTGTTTGGAAAAAAAATAATTTACTATATTATATATGCGTGAAACGAATTCAATGGCAGAAAATTTTCGATTGTGATATCGAATTTTTCTGAAATCCCAAAACAAAAAATTAGTTTGACGAAAATACTCACGGTGCTTCGAAATCGATATTAGATAGTTATTCGGCTCACTTCGTAAATAAGATTAAAGAGGAAGCAAAAAAGAGGAAAATACATTCCCAAATAAAGAAGGGAAAAGAAATGGAGGCGAGAAGCTCTCGGGAGTATAATTAGATTTAGCGAAATGCACCGTCTTAGCTCACACATTCAGCCATTTTGTATTTATCTCACTGTAATCATAAATCACAGTTAAGTTCGCGTCTTGAAGATAACATGAAAGATAAAATAAAATGTTTTAGCACGTGGAAAATTCTGTTATTAAATTTTCGCGTATATATTTTCTTTCCTTTTTCTTGAAGAAAGGCGAGAAAAATGATGCGTATAAGAATCAATTTATCTCAAGCAATTATTAATAGTATAGAAATATTTTTGTTCCGAAAAATATGATAAATTTTTATTCATTCATGTATCTATTATAAAAACTATATCTTACGTTCCTGATACGATCTCAAGATATGATGTTATGCGTATGATGAGTTTCAAAACTATGGATTTTACTCAGTAGAATTACTGGAAATATATATGAATATTTATAACTTCAGACATTACTTAAATTGAATAATTGTATCTATTTTTGAATTAATGAGGCTTTTTTAGAGTAGGTCAAACGCACGATATATTAAGTGTTCTTGATTTTTATAAATGTTTCTTTTTAGATTTTGAATTTAAAAAGTTTCAATACTTTGTAATTCTTTTTAGTTTGAATGTTTTCAATGAATTTTTGAAGATGTTTGCAGAATAAAATTTAATCTTGCGTTAGATGGTTTCTAATTCCATGTGATTTTTTCAATTGACTTTATTGAAATTTTTAAAAAAATTCATATTTGATTGGCTCAAAGTTTATCTCAAACTGAAAATATTATTTATTTTATA
Source organism: Pholcus phalangioides (assembly GCF_987345545.1). Lineage (NCBI taxonomy): Eukaryota > Metazoa > Arthropoda > Arachnida > Araneae > Pholcidae > Pholcus > Pholcus phalangioides. The sequence goes on from NW_028301628.1 coordinate 24,478,389, forward strand.
CAAAAATTGCCACGTTTTTAAGACAAATAAATTCAATGGGTCGAATGGTCGACGCGTTTCGGCTCTTCAATGGAGAGCCGTCATCAGGACTTCGTGGTAAGAATTCACACGAATGAGTCGTGGAAGAGTGATGTTTACGTCTGGTCGTCCGTTATCGTATATTATTTTTACGTAAGAAAACAGGATATAGTACAACGCCTCAGATGCCGTTATCCCTTTTCTACGGCCAAATAATTATTTTACTTGTTAGCTTCCTAAAAGTATGCATTTCAAATCTTATTAATGGTCACCCCTCTATTACGGACGAACTTTTTTGGCCCACAGGTGTCCGTAAAACAGGGTTTATAGTGTTCTTGAAACTATATAAAAACAATTTAAATTTATGATTGTAATAATTCTGAAAATTGTATTTTTTAGAATATTACCTTAATAGTTTACAAAATATATATACTGTATTTAAAGTAAATATATATACAGTCGAATCCCCGTATAACGAACTCAAAGAGACCGGAGAAATCATTTCGTTATAAAGTAATTTCAAGTTTTTGCATTGTTCCTATGTAAACTTATCTAGAGGATTAGAAAAGTTATTAAAGCGAGATTTTTTTCGCTACAACGGTATTCGACTGTATTTTACAATATCTTTTCAATTATGATCTCTTGATTAATTTAGAATTTATATTGTCTTATAATAATAAAAGCATGATTTCTTAGAAATTTTAAAAATTATAACTTCAAGTGAATTCGAAAAATATAATTTATATTAATTTATTTTATAAAATTTATATAAAAGGTTTCGAAATTATATCTTTCTAGTAAAATTAATTTGTCATATCAAGGGAATTATAAAAATATGATTTCAGTAAATTATAAAATATTAATCGATGGTGAATTACGTAATTACTGGCATCCTTATAATTCAGTATGATTTTTTAAGGAACACTTATATTTACAATATCTAAAAAACTCCAAAATTACGATCTGTAATAGCTTTTATCATTTTTTATTGAATTTGAAGTTCATCATTTATTTTTAATTCCAAAATTAGGTTCTTGAGGGAAACAAATTTATGATGCCGAAAAAATCAGGAACCATTATTTCTAGTAATTCTAAATATATACAACATATTCAAATGTCTTGAGCATCTTATAAAAATTTTCAAACATTTCCAATTTAATGATAAGCTCTAACCAATATTTTATATATTTTCTCTCTCTTAAATATCATTTTAACTATGCCAAGCATCCTTAACTATTAATTCAGAAAAGGAAAATCATCATCACTAATACAGACACACACACATATACATACATATATATATATATTACTTTTGGGGGAAAAAAGTCATTTCATGAGTCTGATGAACACTTTTATTCAAACATTTAGGAATTTATTTTCAATAAAAGAAAAGAAAAAATTTCTATTTTTAAAATCGTACTCGTGTGAAAAATCTCGTAATTGCTATCGGATGAATCGCGGACGAACATCTCAAAAGCGATTTCCGTCGCAGTTCGCTTTGTGGCAAATCGCTATTCTTTCGAGTTCGTTTCGTCGGTTAAAAGCTTCTAATAGTCCATAATGAAACGTTAAAAATGCGACAGAATGGGTATTAAAGTTCGATTAAATACTGATCTGCTCAAAATAGTGCCTGCCTTTCCCCCCCCCCTCTCGCTCTCCCTCCCCCTCCTTTACTTTACACGCACTTTATGATAGTCCGTTTGTCATTAGTTGAATTCCAAAACCCATAAGTGAAAGCTGCCATTCGAGTTTGAACTTCTGAGAAAAAAAAGAGAAATTTTTTCTTTTTTAATTCTATCCCAATGTTTTGCATTCTGAACTTCGAGAGGTACATTGCCTGAAAATCTATTTTTTTTTTTAAATTCTACGATACATGTTAATGTATTTGCATATATTTGTGGAAGAAAAACTAGAGTTATACATTTACAGCACTGTAAAGTTTCAATTTGTTTCTTTATAATGTAAGTAATTAACCACCAAATCCCGTTCTATTATTTCAACAAAATTCTGATTCCATCAATAATGGAACCAGAAATTTTGTTTCTATTATTAATAGAACCAAATTTGAGGTTCTTGTAGATGTGGAATATTATTCTGGTTTCTAAAGTTCTTCAGCCTTTGTTACAGCTACTGACCGGTGAAAGTAGTTGAACAATTATGGCCGGTGAAAATGTGAGAAATAATTTGCGATCTAGAAATAAATGAATAACGGAAAAAATAATTGGCACGCTGGCAAAAAGCAGAAAAGTGGAGGGTGGGGGGGGGGGAGAATTTACGGACCGGAGAAAAACAGATAAGGGGCCGTTCGAGTATTACGTCATCATCGATGGGGGGGGGGGGGGGGTTCCGATTTGCTGACTTTTGATGACAAGGGGGGAGAAGGGTTTGAAAATATGAGTTGGATTCAAAGGGGCAGAGCTGATGACGAAATTTTGCTGACAAGAGGGGGGGAGGGGGTCAGCGTTTTGCTGACTTTTGCTGACAAGGGGGGGAGGGGGTCAAAAATGACTAAAAATTTGCTTACGTAATACTTGAACGGTCCCTAAGAGGGGGAGGATGCGCGTACCGGCGAAAAACCGGTAAGTGGGAGAAATAACTTGCAGACCAGCAAAAAGTAAATACAGGAGAGGAAAATTTACGGAACAGCAAAAAAAAGGAAAATTAATTTGTGAGCCAGGGGAAAATAAATAAATAGGATAAATTATTTGTGTTCGGGCAAAAGTAAATGGGCGATAATTTACAGACCGGTGAAATATAAATCAGTAGAAGAAGTAATTTAAGAAGTAAAAAAAACAATTAAATGAGAGAAATAATGTGTGGGATGGCCAAAAATAAATTAACTCGCAGACCTGCTGGACGGAATAAAGACAAAAGTAAAAACCAATACATAACGGTACAGTAATTATCATACCTTATTATTATACCTTTATTGTGAAAAAAAATAAATCCAAAATTATTTAGCGGCTGTATGATTGATGTTTCGCGGACCGGCAGGAAATTCTCATGGACCAGTGACCGAAGAGCACTGTTCTATATATTTTTGTAAATTACGAAAAATTTGCTATATATAAATTCCTTGTAGAGGAGGCACTGCTATTGAGGTTTCCAAGAGCCGGTTCTGGAAATAAATGCATAAGAGAGTGCTCCACTTCATGGAATCTGATGGAAAAATTTACTCAGAAATTAAATACATGAAAGTATAGAAATAAACAATTAAAAAAAAAATTGAAGGCGATTTTCCCCCGAATACAATTTTTAGATTTTCTTTGTGAGATTTGAAAAGACCTGATGTCCCGACATTGATAAAACCTCGTAGAAATGTTTATGCAACATGCGTTAGTAATGTAAACGTACATTGTGCATGTTTGGCTGTTTGTTAAATACTTGAATCCAGATATATTCCTGAAATTAAAAAAATTCAATTCAAAAAATTTCTTAAAAATTACTTTCCATTGGTCAATTACTGAATCGGAGAGATTTATCTTATTGGAACGCATATCTAAATTCATTTTGGTGCATGAAACTATCTAGAGACATATAACAATCTGTTTTATGTCTCTAGTAATCTAATTCAGTATTTCGCAACCTTTTTTTAGCCCGTGGGCTCCTTTGGACTATTTTTATTTCGTGATCTTCTCCCTGCTTTCTCCAGGGACCCCCCCCCCTTTCTTCATCATCCTCTTCAAGATCCTAATTATAGTAGGAAAAATAGGTCTGTTTCCAACAAACCTCTGGAAGAAAGATAAATGGCCTTCCCCGACATATCACCCTTGGTCAGCATCTACCCTGGGCTAGAGTTCTGTGAGTTTCTTTTTTGTGGGGGTTCTATGCCATAGCTGTCTCAACATCATGAATCCTCGAGCAAAAGCCTCGATGTTCTGGCGCCCACATATTTAGCTGAAAGTAACAATTTTATATACAGTAAAACCTCTTTTTTGTAGACACCAGTGGGACAAAAAAAATTCGTCCGTAAAAGAGGGGTGACCGTTAATCAGGGAGTTTCAAGAGCATACTTTTATTATATACGGAGAAATTGTTATTTGGCCGTAAAGGAGGGCTGACCGCATCTGAGGGTGTTTTACTGTATATACAGGCTTACACGCGAAAATCATAGTATAAGATCTCTTCACGTATTCTCTTATGGGCATGAGGTCCCGGGCAATGCCGTAATGATCCCATGGGTATAAGATAGCTCTGGTTATATGGAGAAAACTATATTCTGAAAATAGTCATACTTTTTCATGCCATATACTTCATTTAAAGCTTTATCTTTTCGCACTTCTCCGTGGCCTCTTTCACCACTTGTTCTGATCTCCCTTTCATCTGATTATCACCCGTATTCCTCCCACAGAATATCCCGGGACCGCAAGGGAGCCATATGACCCCAAGTTGAGAACCACTGATCTAATGGATGGTCGAAAGATATAGCGGGGAATTACAGAAATATTTAAAAATAAGAAAGAGACATTAAAAAAATTAAGAAGTTAAATTACTCATAAATTTTAATTTCGTCATCAACAACGTGTATAGTATTTAAAATAACTGGTTAAAATCCATTATGTGAAATAATACTAAAAAAAAAAGTACTGTAAATATTTCATTCACTTTTAACTAGCGTAAGAGTCAAATAAACCTAAAAACGTTTAAATTCACAATTACATGCACATATTTAATTAACTGCATATTTTTAATGCAGATCACCTTCTTGAATGATAACGATTTACTGCGAGCTTAACAATGATTAAGAAGCAGCATAAAAATATATTTGAGACTTAATACTTATACTTTATTTTAATTATTAATATTTCAATTTCTATTGCCCAACGGATTGCACAATATAGATTTCTTCCAGATTTTAATGGTAATATTTATGCGTAGTAATTATTAAAGGAATATACGTGCTTTGTCTCAATCCAAATAAAAAGTAAGTACTAAAGTTCCTTAATTTTTAAGAGAAACTTTAACTAATCTTATATCGGGGTGAGTGCTATTGTGATTAATAAGAATAATTGATAATAAAAAAATTAATGAATGACAATGAATTAATGAATGACAGTGACAAGGAATTATAGTACATATCTTCATATATTGAACAAACCTATTCGAAATAACATTATTTAAAATAACCCCTCGTGGAAAACTATTAAATTGGGGAATTCCTATTTCCACCATCTCGAAACTAATCACAATTTTTACTTAAGTAATAATCTCAAAATTTTATGTACGTTGTAAGGAAACTAATTTCGCTTACTGGAGAGAAATTTGGCATTATCATGAGAGAAATAATTATGATCATTTTACGAGCAGCAGAAGTTGTTACAACTCTACTTGAAAGTTATCGGGGAAGAAGTTTAAGAAGTAATGACGTTATAGATAAGTCTGTAACGTATTAATTATCCTCCACGGTGTTTATTTTCTGCACTTATACGACTTTTTCCAACTCGTAAAGATACACATATTTTCGGAAGTGAAAGTTCCTTATGTTTGGAATCGGATTAAAAGGGGGGAAAAAAGCTTCTTTATATAAGACGCGGTTTTAGGAATATTACATCACGCACGACGGCGTGCTCAGATTTAATTATTATACATTCATTAGCATTCGAGGCATCGCCTATTAAGACTGTGTACAATGCAGTTCTTAGTGCATTGCACTTTCACATAATCATCTCCCATGAACCATGATTTGTTAGACTTTCCAATATGGAGATAGCTTATGAATTTCTAATGTCTCAATTAACGGGGGGATATACATGCTTAAATTACCTGAAAGAGATACGAAAAAAAAAAAAAGTGAGTCTTTTAATACTTGCGCTACGTACTCCGTTAAAAAAATATGTAAAAATTAAGAAAAAGTACTTATCTCCAATAACTTTTCGTCTTCCCATTATAATAATTGCATTTTAAGGGGCAAATATCTTGAAGACGTTTTTGTACTTTTGTTGATGATTTAATGACTTCATGAGGTAGTTGTAATCATTATCCTGTCCCTTGTGTTATGCTCTTCTATACACATTAAATTGATTAGAAGCAGGAAATTATGCACATTCAGTTTTTTTTATATGTGTTCTATTATAAAGTCAATATCAATTTATTAAAAAAATTAAGTTATAGGATACAGTATATAAAAGGATTTAAATTATATGTTTAATATATCAAAAATTATAATTTATCACGTTAATTTAGTTTATTATTTTATACTTTTCTTGCGTTTGCGTTTATTTCTATCGAATTCATTTTATTGATTCATAAATAAATAAATGAAAAAAAAACTGCATATCGAATTACACCTCAAATTTGTAAATATATTTTAGTGGACCAAAAATCTCTGAGAAAAATTCTCGTAGATGCATGTTTCAGCTGGTGTTATGTGTTTTTATCATTGGTATATTAAAATATTTTACAACGCGGGTTCGTTGAAAGTCCATTTCATCATAATCGGTGTATATAAAATATTTGTATATGTATAGTGTACAACACGAATGCATTTTTATATATCCCAAGTTGCATTTTTGCACGTATTAGATTTTATTAATCTCCTGTACTTTCAACCTATGAAATTCTAATTTAACGGTTTCTTCCAGATTATTATAATTTGTTTTAAATTATGGGTCTTCGACTCCCAAAATTTACTAATCGAAGATTAGTAGAGATCCTACTTTTTAAAAAAAAAAGCACTGTTCGCTAAAATTTCGTATAAGTAGTAGAGGGAAAAACAGTATGAATAGAAATTTGGCGTTCAACATGCTCCTGAAAGAACGAAAAAGGCACCGATTTTTTTTTTCTTTATTCACGAAACCAATTCCATGAGATGGATTAGAATAAGTCTTCACATTGCTGACCAGAAATCGTATCATATCACTTTAATTTGCTTTGCTCCCTTGAAAATTCTAAATTGAATCATTTCCTGGAGTACCTACTGTCTGAATTCACGTGGATGACTTTTTTGCTTAGAAGACGAGATTTTGAAAATGTTTGTTGGAAAAAAACAGGGACTATTTTAAGGAATTGAGATAAAGCCTCAAACGTATCTTCTTTCCTCAAAAATACACTAAAAAACACTTGAAACTTTTGAGACCGTAATTTCCTAAAAAAAATTGTGAAAGGGCTCATCTGGTTTAAAATCTCAGAAAATCTCCAAGTTAAGACGAAAAATTGCATTTTTGTTCGCTATTTTCTACATTTACTCTCTTTAGGAGACTGACTTTCAATTACACAGGGTATTCGGGCAAAAGATATAAAAAATTAATGACTGTGAAAACCACCCATGCTCTGTTATGAAATTGCTACAACGTCGATAGGGGGAAATCACTCAAAGTTTGTTATCATTCAAGTTTTCGCGAATGCACACTGTCGGCAACTACTTTGAGACGCTTTTAGCAACAGTTTCGTTGACTGAATTCATGAGGACACCGTTGTCGCTGAAGTTGGTTTTCTGTTGTTTTCAACTGGTGCAGAAACAGCTGAGTTGTTTGGAAGACAAATGACAGCACTTTGGAGACACGTGACCTGAATTCCTCAGAAAGAAACTTCACGAAGGTACACTGCAAGTTTCGGCATGCGGAATTCGTTAAAAGTCTCAGAGAAACTGTTTACGAGAGGCATATGCGGTTTAATAGTAGTAGCTTTAGTACTTGAAAGTGTAGTTGCGTGCTTACGCTAGCTGAATTTGAATCAGCGCCGCATGTCAGAGGCCGTATACGAACAGAGCGGAATGTGAAGCCTCCTACATGATTTGAGGAACAGCGTCTGTAGCAACTGATTTAATAACATCTCAAATGCTAATATAACTTGATGTTATTGAACTTCTGAGAGAGAATTGAACTATATATCTTGAACTGTAAGAGATTAAGCACCGTTTGGACATCTGTAGAGTCACTAATAGCACTCATATTGAATTTTATTGAAATGCAAATAGACTCAATATTGCAAATTAATATTTAACTCAATTATGAAATAGACTCAACCCTTTTTAATGCAACTAAAATTTATAACCAATTTTGAATGACTCTTTATAAACCATTACTTTTATCTAGACATCCTGTATCAGTGGTCTAGAAAAAAAATGAAAAATTTGAAGTTATTTTCAAATGTTTGAACTACATATGGCATTTAGAGAGTTTCATCTCCATAACTAAATTATCATATTTATAAAATTGAACGCTTTGGTGTTGGTGACAAGTAGTTATTTATCAAATTCCGATACCCAGTAATTTTCTTGGTCTTCCTAGCTATATTCTTTAGTTGGTTCTTATTTTCTGCGGAATTATGAGCTGATTTATTTTCTGCCCTATCAGATTTGTGACAGAATGGGGGAAGGGGGGAACGATGCGAAGAACTTGTCCTTTGGTTTCTCCCTTTATACGTCTTGGTAATGAAGATATCAGCTTTCTATATTTGTGTGGTTTTTATGTCATTTGTACTGAATCGTCGGGATAGCATACAGGCGTTAACCTGTGTTTAACCTCATCGCCATGCCGTCATTTCCTCTGACCCGAAAAACAATGAAAGGGTAACTGTCGCCGAAAGGAATAGTCAGCTGATTAGGAAACGGCCTTTACTCTTTTGTCCGCCAAAACTCGCGTAGAAAAGATATTAGAAGAAATAAGATTGAGGTTCTTTTGCTATTTCTCTTCTACTTTTTGTGTATGTGTGTCCTGGCGAGAAATATACGACCAACGTCCATGGTCTTTTTCTTCCCCTTTTGTATGTATTTCATCCGGGCGTAAACATTCTCGTAATCAAGAAGCCATTGAAGACGAAGTTCTCCGGAAATGAGGATCCGGGACTTGGGTAAAAGCATTTGCGTTTCGTTATCCCAAAAGCAGAAAACATTCCTTGGATTCCGACACTTTAATGTCAACGTGTCCCTACGATGTTTATCCACTCATAAGATAATCCTTGTGTGGGAGGTCTTTATTCTTCGATAATGCCTTAGAGCTATGTTATTGTACGAAGATATTGCTGAAAGATCCTATAAAAGCTGCATTTACGATTTTATTGAGTGCGTTCTCTGTTATATTTCAGTTTTTCTTGAAGGTTTTTCCTGTGAAATCACCCATATGCACACGGAAAGTGTTCATGTGGGTAGATATAATCGTATCGATTTTATACTCGAAAACTTGATCTTGTACATTCATAACCAGCTTTTATGGCTTGTATATAAAGATACTTTCTTTTTTTATTGGCGACTTTTCTATATCATCAAGAGGTAGGAAACTGTAATTTGATAAAGTATTATGGTGAAGTTAGTAACAAAACATTCAAACAATTTTTAGAACGCCAAGGAATGGTAATGTGATTAATACTGTGATTCATAGCTAAACGAAAAATGAGGAGAATCGCATTGTCGAAACCTGTAGGAGATTCTTCACCGTATTAGACGTCGGGACGTCCATGGATAGAGGGTCATCTTTGGGCAAAAATGCGACATCAGTATTATCGAAATAGTCACACACCACACACACAAACAAGCGCTGTTTCTTTCTCTTTTTTTCCAATCATTTCAGAGACATCATTCGTAGCCAAAAACCTAATATCAATTTAAAGATGGATAAGATGGATGAAGAGTCTAACTGACCGAGAGAAATACAAAAAATTGAGTCTTTAAATACGATATATCGCCAATTCTCACTAAAAACGTTACCAAATATTGGCAAAATTGCTAATATCGCAAAATCATGACCAAAACGCAATTGTCAATTTCGCCAAAACGTATCAAATATCGTTCCAAATTGTCACCAAAAATGTTGCTGAATATCATCAGAGTTTCCACTTGCCACAAAAATCACTGAAATATTGCTAGTAAATATTGACGGTAAATAAATTGCTACCACAATGTGCGGCGAATAAAAAATGTATATTACTGATAAAATGTTGACCATAAAAAATAAGTGACATAGTAAATTAAATTTTTAATCATAATTATCTACCTTTATTGACCCAACCAGTATGGCAGAAATAACTTTTTAGTGATACTTCGGGTTTGGTTTTCGGAGTCATAATTATTATAATATAATTTACAGATTATGAAACTATCTTCATCCATGATTTCAGTAAAAATTACTAATTTCAGTTAAAAAATAAAAATATAAAAAACAGAAAAAAATATATATAATGGGGCATTTTGATAAAAAGGTTGGGGAGGCCAAATATACGTGAGCATGTCATATCGTAACACTTAATAAAGACCCAAATGCGTTGAATACTCAACTTATTTCCGATTCATCCTAATGCAATACATACACACACAGTTCTATTGCAGAAAGAAAAAATTATTCCAACATGTAATATATCTTGTCTGACGTATTAAACGAAGCCTAAGTACGTGTAAATCGAAGAACGTTTAACAAGATCTTGCAAATCTAATTCCCTTGTGCCTTGAAAACATGGGATTACCAAGGGTTATTCTATGTGAATACATTGTACATTACACCATTGCTAGCCTCGTTTTCTCAATAAATAGCCTCCGGAGAATCAAATGATCGCTTTGGCTCCGTCTAGTTAACGACCACAAATTCTCAAAGACCCATGATCATCAGTGCTTTGTTATTATGTACCCCCTTGGATACAATGCCAAGTTTCAACATACTCCCTATTCAATGTAGCTATTTTATAACAACAACAAGAAGAGGAGAAAATGAAATAAGTACGCCACTGGCGTCGAGGCTTCCGTATAACTAGGGCTTTAATAGTCACTGGTGTTGAAAATGAATGGAGTAAAGAATTTACGATGTTTATCTTTGCCTTGCTTCGAGACATTTTCAACCATCTACTTATTCAATCGAGACTATCGTTCATACAAAAAAAATTCATTTTAAGCAAAAAAAAAAAATTACAAAATTTTCTTACATTAAATTTTCGGTTAAAAGATAAGATTTTTATTATAGTCTTCTTTTTAAGCTAGAAAGACAAGGAAAAAAAGCTCTCAAGTACCATCTCGTGACGTGGAATGCGTCAAGAATGATACCGGTTGACATCTTGGTTATAAAATTCACAGATTTCAAATAAAAAACTACTTGGTAATTAATTTTGACGATGTTTTAATTGGGATCGTGGCCGAGGTATAAAAAAATTGGGATTAATTTGATTTATTAAATGTCAAAAAAATTATGTCAGCTTCCTACAAGTTATTTTTTTCCTTTTAATCCATCAAATGTCTTTTTAATTTATGAATAAGACTTTCTGTTTATATGGTGATATAGACATGCCAATTGTATTAGGAGCGCGTCGTGAGTTATCGAATCTTTTGGTGAAAAAATACACCAGAAAACGATTATCGGTCACAACGTTGTATTGCAAAAATTTGTAATTTTAAAATGAATTTAAGTGAGATTTTAAGTGAATTTAACCCATAAGCTGCGGGAACAGTCGGAGAAATTATTCTTTAAAAACGGCTGCGTAAAATAATTTCAATTTTTTTCAGTTGTCTTTTGTAAAATACAGATGGCCTTCGAACTCAAACGTTGCAAATGGAGCTCTATCTGAGACGGATACTGTCTTCGACGAAATAAGAAAATAATCCCTTCATTGATTAACGCTTTTATGTGTGCACTTTTATAAAACAGAAAACCTGTCTAAAATTAAATATTATTTCAGTCTGTTCTCTACAGGTTTCCACTGTATAATACGATTAAAAAGAAACATGTGATACAAACAAAGAAGCTGGGCTCGGACCCACAATCATCGGGAAAATACTGCTTGATAGCAGGCAGGCACTCTACCACTACTCGACACAACCCTGCCTCTTTTGAGGTAAAGGAAGTAAGTTGCTTTGCATCAGTCCGGGATTGTGAGTGGTTCTATCTATCTTTCTACCACTATGCATCCGTACTCAGTGCAAGCAAATCTGTTAGGAAATATAGATATAATACAAAAACAATTTAAAAAAAAAACTAACATGTATAATTGTGAATGCGCCATCTTATACGTCATTTTAAAAACGTCATGTTAAAATACAAAATAAAATTCAGATAATCGCAGAATGATTGAGCAGACTATTACTTGGATCATCTGTGGATGATAAGAGCATTCTGAGGGTTAAATTAAATATTGAATACACGAAATATTTTAGGTGTATAGTTTTTATTGTTGAAGTTAGGACCAGTTCAACAATATCTTTCCGATACACGTTTGTTTTTTTAATTTTGCACATGCATAGTATCTTCCTGCATCTTTTGCATTTATATGAACACTATTTTTGGATCATGTCTGCTGCATATGCATGACTACCCTATCATGGATAAAAAATATCAAAGAGAATGTTAACCCGTACGCTGTCTGAGCAATTTGATTAAATTTCCGCACCAGCAGAGATTCATCACCAAATCTGTGAGATGTATGCGAAAGACATGAGTGATGGCAAAGTTCGTGAATGGGTGAAGCTGTTGAGGAAGGCTTAGAGAACTCGTGATCTAGTGAGCTGAAAAGTGTGGCACCAAATGCGTGGATCATAGCGGTTACACAGGTTGATGAGCGTTGATCATCATGTGAATTCTACCGGCCTTCCTTAAACAGTCTCACTCATTTATGAACTTCGTCACCACTCGAAGTACGAAAGCCTGGATAACCAAGCGGAGATCGAGATGTTGTTCGGAAAGAAAATCCACATTCCTCTGTGGGGAATCAAACCACCAATCTCTCACTGTCCGGGCGAGTGTTCTAACCATTGAACTACAGAGGACAGACATTTTCAATCCTTAGAGCATATGTATGAATGCTGAACGGGACTGCGCATGGACAGCCTCCAAGCTCAGCTAATAGCCCTTACGACGTTAGCCCCCAGATGGCGACATATAGAGAGAAACGATGTCACTCTCCGCTTTTCATACGAAGTATGAACTCATTGTTTTTGAACCACACATTTCAGACACCTGGAGATGAATTCCTTCATCTTCATTGATGCCGAAAGACACACTACACATGAGGGAAAAAATTAGCAATACTCACTTCTTTAAAATATAAAACGGTAATTGTGGAAGAAGTATCCACATCATGGATTCAAACGCGCCTTATTACATTCATCAGTACCTTCACCACATAGCGAACAGTAATTAGAACTTCAATTTTCCGTAGACATCATTCAAGATAATCAGCAATCTAAAATCTTCAATCAGAAAGGAAATTTAATTAAAAAAACACCAGGGGAAAAAAAACTAAATCTTGTCCCGTTTCCCGTTTTATAAAGATTTATGGAAATTCGGAAAACTTGGCGGCAATCTTGCGTAACTCAATACCAAAGGAGAGATCCCCTCTCAAACTCTCTCTCTCTCTACTTCTCCGTGAATCATACCATCAGGAATCTTGTAAGCAAGATCAATTAACTTCGGTGCTTCGTATCGATTAGCCTGACTGCGATAATGGTGTGTTTTCGATTCCTTGCCGGGAATGTTCGTAATGATTCAAGTCGGGAATTCGGTGATATTTTACCTAGCTATTCGATTTTTCCCGGATCGTTGTCAAGTTTGATTCATTTACAATGTAGGAAAACATTCAGTATGTGCTCATGTAGGTGACTGTCAAGTATCTGCGCGTTCGTAAATTGTATACGCAAAGAAATGCTCACATATATCTTGATTCCTAAGAACTTGATTGTATGGAAATTGAATGATTGTAATTTCAAGAGGAGTTCTCTGATAATTAGGAATGCGAGAAATCGATTTATACCTAGAAACTAGTGCTACAAATCTATCACTAATAAACAGACACGGTCCATACTTTATGTGCAAATAATGCTACCCCCCCCCCCTCCCACGACTAACGGAACTTGGAACTACGAACAGAGAACAGATATACAGTAGCCACCGTTTATAATACTCACGTTTGGTTCAGCCATTTTTATTCTTATGAGCTGTTGTTTTTTTAACCTAGATTTTTTTTTTGCTGTTACTCTTTCAGTTGCCACTAGAGTACGCAAGATGTGGGGGGAACGGCTTCAGGCGCAATTATGATTAGCTTTTGAAGTAAAAACCTAACAAAACCTTATTAATTTCTTATCGAATATTTAATTTCTAAAATTTTAAATTAGTTTGAATATCTATAACGTCGTTGTTATTAGACATCGTTCGCTGTCAATGTAGACTGATTAAAATATTGTATGGTAATTGCACTACTACTACTACTGTACTATTGTCATGGTCCCACAATAAAAAGTATGGAGACTGACTGAGCTCCAACCCTGGAATTCGAGATGATTCTCATTAATTTTTTTTTCATGATATAAACTGAATAATGTTGAGGAAAAAAATGCGGTCATGGATGTAAAAAAGTAGCAAAAAATCAAAGATTTCGATGCTTGATATCTCGGCGAATTTTCATCCAAAGCTATGGGATAAATTTTCTTCGATATGACGTAGAGTGATGTATTTTTAACAATTGGCAATTTTTAGGGTATAGTCGGTATACAAATTTCAATGTTTGTATCTCTCCCCCCCCCCCGTCCGCCATCCTCTCAATTATACTTTTTTCGTGCACCTGTTTGTTGAACCTGATCGAAAAAGTTGTCACTCTTATATATAATACTACACACACCGTTTATCTCCAAGTTACGTATAACTATACATATAGAAATGTCCTCTCCACTTATACAAATACAACACCACAACAGGCAAAATGCCCAGCGAGGTGGCTGAGAAAAAGATGCCCATAACAAATATGGATGTCATATATTTCAAAAATAAAGATTCTTGTCAATACAAGATTCATCGAAAGACTGGTTATTTGTGGAGATGAAGATTACAAGGAAGAAAATTCATCACTGCCCCCACGGGGACTGGAACCCCGGTCTCTCGCTTGCCGGACGAGTGCTCTACCATCTGAGCTATGGAAGCAGATAGATTATTTCAACCTTGGAGCGTGTATATATATATATATATGTTGAAAGGCACCGTACATGGACGGCGTCAACAATCAACTAATAGCTCGTGAATGACATAGGCCAACCAGATGGCCACGTGCATATACAAATGTCCTCTCCACTTGTCAATACAAGATTCATCGAAAGACTGGTTATTTGTGGAGATGACCGGGGTTTGAGTTCCCGTGGTGGCAGTGATGAATTTTCTTCCTTGTAACAATCTTCATCTCCACAAATAACCAGTCTTTCGATGAATCTTGTATTGACAAGTGGAGAGGACATTTGTATATGCACGTGGCCATCTGGTTGGCCTATGTCATTCACGGGCTATTAGTTGATTGTTGACGCCGTTCATGTACGGTGTCTTTCAACATATATATATACGCTCCAAGGTTGAAATATTCTATCTGCGTCCATAGCTTAGATGGTAGAGCATTCGTCCGGCAAGCGAGAGACCTGTGTTCGGGTCCCCGTGGTGGCAGTGATGAATTTTCTTCCTTGTAATCTTCATCTCCACAAATAACCAGTCTTTCAATGAATCTTGTATTACATAACTATAGTTCTCTCCGTTCCCAAATTATCTCGGGCCATAATTACTTTTTTTATGCAAAATGCATAATCAGCCATTTCTAGTCGTGAAAAATTTCTCAATATGGATCATGAGCACCGAATATGTTGTTCAAATTTTCGTCGTATTTTTCGCGTTCCTTCATGGCGTTCCATTTTCTGTATCATTAAGATAAAATTAATTATCGAGATAACCATATACCTCTCTCTCTCTCCTTCAAAGTAGCAGGCAGAATGTTATCTAAAGAATGAAATCTGAAGATGGAGACAAGAGATTCCCTAGTACATATACGGCTGTTCCTTATTCGGTGAAGTGAAGCGAACAACATCGAGACATGCGCTTCTTGATATCTCCTTCCTGTAAACTCTCCTTTTCTTGAAACTCTTCGAGAGAAGTTCATCTCCTCGTAGAAAAGGCAATTTCTTTCTTACATTTTTCCTTGCTCAAAGCTATCCTGAAAGGGGAAAAAAATTGGCTTCTTTGAGAACACGGAGAAATTTTCGACGGAGTTTTTTATAGCAGTTTGGATAAGGAAGAAGAAATGGATTAAAAAGAAAATGTTGGCATAGAAACATATTTATTCCCTTTGAACTTTACTCTGACATGACATTTAACTGAATTTCAAACTTATGAATCGATTAGAATTATATTTCGAAACGTTTTCAAAATGGTGAAATTTTAACATGAACAATATGTGAAGTGTAATATGAGCTACAAGAGAGTTTCATGGAACCAATCACTAAATTCTTGATGTCATTCCTTGAAGAAAAATCACATGGTTTCTGAGTAAAAGTATATCCACAATCACTTGAAAAGTGGAAAGACAATATTTGATAATTGATGCCACCCGAATATTATACATACAGTTCACGCCGCTTTGTGTGATCACATCACAGAGTATCTCATAAGAATAACAAAATGATAACTATATCCGAAAAGATTTTGTTTACAAGTACGGTTAACATACATCCAGTTTGGTTGAACGGGACGTATAGGAAACTGGTATTGACAAAACGGGACATTTCTCTCCCCCCCCCCCCCCCGCCCTTTCAGCTAAAACCCTGAATTTTTGTTATCCAGTCATTGTGAAATGTTAGAATGGAACTATCTAATGCATATATCACGAATTACGATATTTTTTTCAATCTACAAACGTTTCATGGATCTTTTGGAAAAGTCTCTCGGAAAAAGAAATTTGAATCAGGTCACCTGAAAGAAACTGATCAATAACTGAAGGCAAGGGCATTTTCTCGTCATACATTTGCCTTCGCAATAGGAAGGCAATTGCAAAAGCAGCACCACACGTACATGGATCAAAGCGAATAATACTGACTGATTAAATACGGAATATATAGGACTCATTAAGTACGAAAATGTTTGCCAACGGGGGGAGGGAAGCACCTGCTAAACTCCTAACATAGTCCTGCAAACTGATAACAATAACTTACACGGAAAAAATAAGTTTGGTTAAACCTCAGGTTCAGAATGCGCACAAAAAATCTTTCAACGGGAAAAAAATGATAACATTACCTTAAGAGAAAAGTCTATTACCTGAACTATAAACTCATTTTTTACTGTTTTAGGATATTCGTCTGCTCCGTTCTTTGCAAAAGTAATTGCAACACCCGAGTGCTAACCTTATCCGTGATTCTAATAAACGTCGTTGACTGAATATGTTACTGCCAAACCCCGAAATTGGCCAGTTCGCGAAGTGGCCGGAGATCCCTGGCCAAAGCCCAATAACAAAAGACATGATTTGGGGGTCATCGCCAAGTTGGCGTATTTTTTCGTGGCAATTATGTCCACGTTAGCTATCAAACTGTAACCCATAAAAGCACAGTCACGATGCCGACATTTCTTATTTTCAAAGTTTGGCAGAAAAAGTATTATGCCTATATAAATATGGTTTTTCTCCTCAAATTTCTCTTTTTTTCTCTCGTCATATGAAGCTTATTCAGTGTAGCTACTATATATATAGCCATGCATCACACGTTGGCGATAAAAAAATTGATTTGGCTCTTACCGGACCGCCTTACATTAGCACATCGAACTTCGCGAACTAGTCAGCCAAAGCCCGAATCATTTCGGAAAATCGGACTTTGTCCAAACCAATATTTACTTTAGTTATATCGTCGTGCCCAAACATTGCATTTCAAACATGTTTATTTCTTTAAGAATGGGTTGTGAATTCTTTAATGCTGACAGTATATGGCGGAAAACCCGATCGGTGCCGATTATTATAGCTTAGGCTATATATAAAACTTAAAATTGATTTTCTCTATACAATTCCACAATTTTATATTCAAAATATTTAGCCAAACAAGACCCGACTTGAACGACAAGCTACTTTAAAAGTTTGTCACAGCCGGGCAAAACTGCCAGACAACAATGGTTTGTGGGCCTCAATTAAAAACTTTTGGAATACCCACTTTGGTTACCGGGGTTCCCTAACAATGTTTCAAACATGTTTATCGCTTTACAATGGTTTGCCACTTCTTTAATGCTTCCAATATACGAAGAAAACCTGGAAAGTACCGGGTATTATAGCTAGTAAATTAATGAATCTGTCATCTTTGGTATGAAGTTTGTTGTGCTTTGTTTTCAAAACAAGCATGAACCTCTACAATCATTCAATAATTTGAAGCATATTGTGATACATTGTATACATATTTTCTGGCCTTTCTGCAGTCGAAACTTTTGAGTAATTTTAATTTAACCAATAAAAGATCAAATACAGTATGAAGATATATAGGCCTAGAGAAACTGGGTGAAATGCAGAAATGAATTTTTGGAGGGAAATTCTGCAGGTTTTCTGAAAGTGCGCTAGAGTAGACCACTATGTTACAGTAGTAAAGGGAACCTTTCTTTGATTATTACGCTAATCCGGGGGGAGGAGGGGATCGCCCCTCCCAAGAATCCAATAGTATGGGAAATTTGTTTGTCCCGTGAAATACGGGATGATCCGATGTACCTAAGCCATAAGTCACTTCTCCGACACATCGCTCTGGATCAACCTGCTTGATCCACCCTGGATCCGCTTCATTCACAGCTGAAGATGTCTGCCTCCGGTCTATTCGCAGCTGGAGAGGTTTGCCTTCACACCATTTGTGGCTGAAGATACCTGGCACCGCTATATTCGCAACTGAAGAATCCTGCCTCCATTCCATTCACAGCTGAAGATGTTTGCCTCCACTTCATTCGTAGCTGAAGATGTTTGCCTCCACTCCATTCGTAGCTGAAGATGCCTGCGTCCACTGTATTCGCAGTTAAAGACATCTGCCTCGGCTTCATTCGTAGCTGAAGATGTCTGCGCTGCCTTCGCTCAGGTGCGGATGCGGTGGGGGGGGGGGGGGGCGATGGGAACGACCACCCTTCCCAAAAGAAGAAAAATGGTGGAAAATTTATCCGTCCCATAAAATATGAGAAGGTCAAACGAATTTACCCAATTCGCCATATCGTCCTGGATCCGCTCCTGCATAAATGCTAGATTTTAATTCATTGTAAAAAAAATCATACTAGCCACTATACACTAACTTTTTTGAGCTAACTCCATGCCTCATGCAAAGGATATACCAGAGCAAAAAATGAGGAGGATGGTGAAAAAAAATTTTTTAACAGCAATGGGGTTTTTTGATGAATGGGAAGAATAAAATACTTTTACTCGGGCCAAAAATGCCTCTTTTCTCTCTCTCTCTCTCTCTCCCCTCTGAGATTTAATTCACACTTCAGAACAAAAGGAAGGAGCTCTGCCAGAAACATGAGTTAGTTGCCTCTTCATCTGTAAATCTTGGCTCACAAATTGATCGACATGTATAGCAGATCTTCCTTCCCCTCACAATCAGTACACCTGACTGCATCATTGTATTCAGGATCCCTAATCATGTTGTATCGTATCTTGTTTCTTCCTTACTGATGATCACTATTTTTAGAAAGTCTGAATGACAGTTAAAGTACAATTCATTAATATAATTACTTCATTTTCGTTTTTGTTTCACGGTCTAGTTAAATGCACGTTCGTACACTACCGAGCCATTACCCTCTGCTTGCCGCAGTGGGCACGCCTAGAAACAGAACAATGGTGCAGTAATGCCTCATATCGCTAGGGTATCCAAGTGGACCATATTTTACGGGACATTCTCATAATTTTAGTGGTCCCGACATTTTTATGAGATTGGTCTGTCTTTTCCCCGTATTTTCAACGCTGCTTACTTCTCATTAACTCAACTAAATTAACTTAACTGCATTATGAAAATCATGACTAAATATTCTTCTCACATACGGTATTTGTGTGCGTCCCTCCGCGCTGGTTGTGCCGATGATGCCTTGTTTTGACCTTAAATTTTATGTATTTTTTTTAATTGATACTAATATTAATGTTTAATTGTTAATCGTTTCCTAAATTGTTGTTAACCCCCCCCCCCCCCAAGAAAACAACCGATTTTACAAACTTTGCTGAAGATCAGAATTAAGATGTACCCACACCTCGTAATATTCATTTGGGGAAACGTTGCACCTGTTGAGGTGCATCGTCGCTGGAGCACTCTTTGCAGTGAACATTTTTCGTACGGATACCACTTCATAGACTCATACTAGTGTATTGGAAGGGTGGTTAGGATGCAATGAATCTCTTTCCCGTCATAGTAAATAATCAGACTCACACAACTGAAAAATACACTCACTAAAAACTTTAGTTTTGATGATTGTCAACTTCCGACTTGGAAGATAGAGGGGGGGGGGCTGCACTTCATGAACGAGCAGCTCACACACATAACTCCAACTGAAATAAGAAGGTAAAATACTTTTTTGAATGAATGTAAAAGTCTCTTTCCTTAATGTATTGGGCTGAAGAAAAACCATCTCGCTTAAAACTGAAAACAGTTACACTCTAGTTACTTGCATCTGCATGTAACCATTCGTAAAAGATTTTTTCAGAGCATGTCAGCGAAGTATATGTGCGATCATGAAAGTTTTTAAATGTACATTAAACTGGTATATGTCATAATCGCTAGTTTTTTACGAGAAACAGCAAATCATAACAGTGGCAAAAATAGTTTTCTCTCCAACTTTTTTCTCTAGTACGCGAATAGAATTAAAGACTAAACAATGCATTTCAACGATGTATTTTGATTTTCTCAATTGTCTGTTATTCTTTCAATGTTCCTTAATGTCCCGTCGTACTTGTTTCACACTACAATTCATTGTTACTGATACTAACTCACAATTATTGATGGTCTGTCATCTGTATGTTTCTACATTATTGTAGAAATGGTAGTATCGTTATTAAAATTTATTGGATGTTCTCTAGTACATTTCTAAAGCGAACCGTATTCTCTTTAGAAATATTGCTTAAGAATTCAGGGTGGTCCGAAACCTTCATTACCATGACGTTCATTACGATCTCAGCAGCTTGACTATTATGTATTTGACAAAGAATTCAGAAACATCTTCATTAATTTTGCTGCTCGTCTTCGTTATGAATAGTCAAGTTATGTCTGGATATGAATAGCGCTGGTATAATCTTCGAATAAATGCTTAGACTCTGGTCTAGAGAGAGAGGAGAGAGAGAGAGAGAGAGAGAGAGATCTGTTTTGCTGTCGTCGGCGAGCGCCACATATTTCGACGCCATCACTATTTTCGCTTTCTAGCTTAACCTCGGACCTCTTCTGTGAAGTGACAGCTAATGTAATTCCCTGCCTTCCACTTCCATTGCATTCCGTTCCACTTAATCTCAAACCGGAAAACCTCGTAACTGTCATCGTTCGAAAACTTCCGCCAAAATTTTACCTCAAACGTCGTTTCGAATTCAAATACCAGAGAATTTATTCTCTTCAAATGACTTTCAGTTTACGCATCAAAGCAATACATGAAATAGTGAGTTCAAATTTCAATCAAATTAAATTCGGATGAGCGCATTTGTTTTAATGAAAATATTATTATTTTCTTTTTCGACCCTGTTCTGCATTTAGCGTACATGGAAATTTCACAACGTATATCGAAGGAATAGCTCATGAATGGCAACAATGTGTTTGAGTGGATTCCGATTAAAAAGCCGTTGTGTGTTAGTTTCGTCAACTGGAGTCGACATCATCGGGAAATTTTCTTGGATATTGAAATTTTTTCGAAATGTAAGAAAAATTCTTTATTGAAAGCTGAGGATGCTCAATTGCAGGGGTGCACAATCTCCAGCCGTGCGTCCCCAAGACCTCCAACCCGCGAAAGGTCCAGGCTGACCATATTTATCCTTCATAAAAATATGGTATATCTCAATCCATACAGGATATCCCCAATTATAGCAAAAACAAATTGACAAATGCAAGTAAGATTTCCAATTACAGCCAAAATAAATTTTCTAGTAAGGCCGAATTCATAGTGAGTAGACCACGAGGTACGGGAGTGCATAATGGAGGCTAGCGACGAAAACAATTGTATTGTTTTATTCAATTTTATTCTAAACCGCACATACTCAAGAAAGAGGCACTCAACGAGACTCGAACAACGGTGTTTGTTTTCACTTCGAGGTTGGGGATTTTCACTATCTGCTGATTGGTTCGTTTCTCCCTTTTTTTCCCCTCTCCCTCTTCTGCGGTGGCATCATCATTATCGTCCCACCTTCACATTTCAGAACCCCTCCGACCGTTTTCCTCTATCCTCTTTCTCTTTTTTCTACGCACGGGCGTTTCTTCCTCCACTCCTACGCATTTTTTTCTTCCTGGTCGCAATTCTCGTACAACTTAGGTCTTCGCTCCGCTATAACCGCAGCCTAAGGTTGCTAGTTACAGCTACAAAAGTATCAAAGATGTTAATTTATGTCATAAATTTAAAAATTTATTTTACAAAAATTGACGTAAGACTCGTTGAAAATAAAGTAAAAACGGTACAAGAGAGTGTGTTTGGATGAACAAAATTACGGTGATGTCTCGTGGAATACCTGCTAAATGGTTGCCCTATATACAGAGTAATTACTCAATTTTCGTTGCCGCATGTTACTAGTGAACCGTTGATCCTAGAGGGGGGGCATGATTCCAATTGGAAACTTTATCCTAATAACGTGTAGAGCTGAAATACGTCATTCATGTTTCAAAGGGTTGCAAAATATGTTTAATAAAAAAATATATTATTATATATATATAACAACATAAAATATTATACAATATGTTTAATATTTGTTTGCAAAATATGTTTATTTAATTACTATGCTCTCTTCTGCGTACGTTTCTGGTTACAACTGCCTTAAGAGGTCTTTAACGTGGGGCCACATGTGTCCCTCAGAGTTTTTGCCGTACCACGTCGTCAATTTCGAGCAAACAGCTGCTCAGCATGGAAAGACGACAAAACAGTTATTGACAAAAAATGATTTCAGAATTAATGTAAATTCATATTTAATGGAAGATTTCCGAATTAATCAACATCAATGAAAATTCATATTTCATTATTCTGATCATGATATATATGATCAATATTAATTGAATGCGAAATTTACAATTAATTATTAACCCATATGTAATGAAGTTATTTGATATCTTATGAAAGAATCCTGAAACACATAATTTCGGAATTAATGAAAATTTATACTCAACAAATATCAGTATCAGAATAAATAACAGCCGTTAGTAATTCAGGGCTTCTATTTAACTTGGGATCCATTGGTCCATCCGTTAAGATGTCTCTGTAATTATGTATCTTTGTGAATATCGAAATCATTTTACTATTGTTAATACCACTCTCGGGAATAGGGTTGACGTCATGAAGCCCGTGGGTTGGTTACCCACGGTCTTCATAAAAAGTTTTATTTTGGCCCACGGTGTCCGAAACATTGAAGAACCCTAGTCTAATTCCGAGCAAAACGCTCCCTTTCCACGAATTACATTGAATTTCCCTAAAAAGCCAGCACACAAATCGTCTTCCTCATTAAACTCTCCTCCAGGAATTTGAATTCATCTCACGGCCCACCAACTAACTACATACACAACAACCCCTGTGATGACTGCAAAGCATATCATTTCTATGACAACACTTTTTTGCCAATAAAAACACTATGGAAACATATTTTTAAAAGAAAAATGAAAAAAAACTTCCGTGTGTGTGTGTAAACAGAAACAAGATGATGACTTGGAAAAAAATTCATTTTTCTCGTTTTTTCACTTAATTTTTTATCATCTTTTTCGCTCATTCTTCCAAAAAAATGAGAAAAAACGATGTTAATGAGCTACGAACACAAAGGGTCATTACTCTACATAACAAAGGATACACGCGCCACGGAAATCCAATATAGTGAAGGTTAAAAAACAGAAATTCCTTATTTTCTGAAGGAAAAATTCTATATTTGAATAACATCTGATATAGGGATTCAAATACTGTATTTTTTGTTTTTTTTCGAAATATTTTGAGTTTTTAGGATTTTTTTTGTGAACATGTTTACGTGTTGCTAAGAACCATCAGGAATCCATTGTTTATACGGTGTATATTATTATTTCTGATCACGCGATATCAACATTACTTGCATGTGCAAACATGTGCATTTAAAATATCCTCAATTTTGTGTTATAGATCAGTGTTCTTTCTCAGCCGCTGGTCCGCGGACCGATACATTCCGTTCAATTTATATGGCAACTGCATAATTTAAGATTGAATGAATATAATACCGTGTAATATATCATATATTTATTGATTTTATTTCTCTATATATATTTTCTTTTTTTTTCCTATTTCATTTATACAATTTGTACTGTGTTCAAATCATTTCCCTTATTGTATTTTCTGCAAGTTCACAAGTTATTTCCTCTGTTTATTCTAATTTTAGCAGTCCCCAAATTATTTACTCCTATTTCAGGGGCGTAAATGTTTTTATTTCGTTTATGTACTTTTTGCGGATCAGAAGTTTTTTTCTCCTATTTACGTATTTTAACCGGTCCGCGAGTTATTTATCCTGTTCAGTCTAATATTTACCAGTCCGCAAATTATTTCTCCTTCGTATTTTTTCCGGTCTGGGAATTATTTTAATTTATATGTATTTTTTGCCAGTTCACAATTTTTTTTTCATATTTATATACCACTGCCTCTCTGCTAATTTTTCATCACACTCATATATTTCTTACCAGTCAATAAATTATTTCTCCTGTTTATTTTAATTTTTCCAGTCCGCAAAATATTTCTTCTATTCACGTATTTTTTGCCTGTTCTCCACTTATTTCTTCTATTTACGTATTCTCTGCCGTCCACATATTACTTCTCTTGTTTATGCATTTTCTGCCTGACCTCAAGTTATTTCTATTATTTATTCACTTTTTGCCAGTTAGTAATGTTCTTCTCCTATTTATTTACTTTTTTCCCCCGGTCCACAAACAATTTCTTCCATTTATGTCCTTTATATGTGCGAATCCGTATTACTTCCACGTTGTTCCACATTTCATTTCTCCTATTTTCGTACTTTCTGCCAATCTGAAAATTATTTCTATTTATGTATTTTCAGTCTTCAAATTATTTCTCGTATTTATTTACTTTTCTCCGGTCAGCAGTAAATGTATTCTCCCATTAATTTATTTTTCATCAGTCCGCAAATTATTTCTTTAATTCGTGCACTTTCTGCCGGTCCACAACTTATTTCTTCTATTATTCTTGTTCAACTTATTCTTTATGTATTTTTTTGTGTGTGTGTTTTTTTAAATCTCATTTCTCCTACTTATGTATTGTCTTGTCGGTTCTCAAATCATTTCTCCCTATTTATTTATTTCTCTCTTGTTTGCAAAATATTTCTTCCATTTTTTTACTTTTCACCGGTTCGTAAAATTCTCTTATTTACGTGTTTTTTTTGTTTTTTTGCCAGTCCACTGAATATTTCTTCAATTTATGCATTGTTTGTCGGTCTGCAAAAATTACTTCTATTTATGTATTTTGTGCCTGTCCTCAAATTATTCTATATTTTTCGGTTTGCAAATTGTATCTTCTATTCATCCATTTTTTTTTTTTTTTTTTGTTATTTCGCAATTTATTTCTCCTACATAATAATTTTTTTCCGGTCCGCAAATTATTTCTATTATTTATGTATTTTTTTCCCCGTTCTCAAATTATTCCTCCAATTTACGTATTTTTCCCCGCACCACAATTTCTCCTACTTATTAACTTTTCCCGCCGGTCCGCAAACTACTTCTCTCATTTCCACAGGTCCGCAAAATTTTTAAACCATTTTCACCAGTACGCAGTTCTAAAATGATCGAAGAGCGTTGTTATAAACATATACTGTACATGAATTTGCTTCATTACGGAGCTTGAAAACAGTGAAAATTATACGTACTCCATGTAGGAACGCTGCGAGTGTTTGAAGAGAACTCTCCCTAATTTGAAAACCATGTAATGCTAATGTGAAATAATTTACGTTTTCGATAGGAATGCAGGGCATAACATAGTAAATGATAGGCTAATGAAAATCTCGCTGTTCACGTAGAAATACGGTAATTATTTTATATATATTTATGAAGTATCGTATATGATCGGTGTCTTCTCATCGGTATCAACAATTACGTCCATTCAAGTCTCTCGCAGCTGTTCTCAGTCACTGCGGATAAATTCTAATTAGGAGAAAGATGGAAAGAGAGACGGTGGAAGCTAATGAAACCACGAACAATTAATCTCCATCTTGTCTTCATCACTCTCCTTCCATTAAAAAGAAGAAATTTATGAGGACTGCCATATCTATTCATTTTTTTAATTAATTCTTGAGTACATCAGATATCCAATATTGAGAATATTATTTGATCATGGCATTTTTCTCTAGAATGATATCAAGTTAAGAGAGAGAAGTATGTGTTTTTTTAATATATAAAATACACAGATACTCGCTTGATATAAGATTTGGTATCTTTTTATCTATCAAAATACGGTTCTCTAGTCCTGTGAGTGAGAAAGGTTTTCTCAGCAATATCTTGGTGTATGCCATCTGCAAGAAAAAAGTTCCTGGACTTAATTTATGGTGATATTGCGGGGGGGGGGGGGGGAGAATGGGTTGCTGTGCCGTCTACTGAGCATTGATGGCAATAAATGATTTGAATTGTGTGCCGCATTCTGTGGTAAATTTTGGATGTTTATTGCTCTTGATGGTGTCTGTTAGTCACGTTTCTGATTCGAGCGAAGGTAACTGCAATCAGGTTTTGTTCTAAAACCAGGGGCTGTAACTAGGATTTTTAGCAAACGTTACTTTGCCACCCCCACAACTTTAAAATTCGATAATTTTTTAACGGTGTTTCTTTTTTCCCATCTGAAACTGTCAACCCTACATTTTTCCACCCGGGGCGATTGCCCCCCCCCCCTAGTTCCGGTCTTGCCAAAACAAACACTGGGGATTGAAAATTTGTCTTGATAAGTATTTTCCGTTCTATCTGCAACGTAATTCGTATAAAAAACAGTGAAAAATACAGAATAAAAAAAAATGATACAATCATTTATTATACAATTATCAAGATTTGGTTGATAAAGGTCATGGTACTGTGAACAAACGCCAGAAGTCTGAAGCCGGACTTATCCTGTTGTCGAGATCTCTTACAGCCCAGCTTTGTGGCAGCGTCCAATAATGCCATGCAGTCCAATGACATTATTGGACTTATTATTATGGTGTATTTATTGCCAGTTTTCTAGGCTTTCTTTCTGGCGTTTTGGAGAGAACTTCTTGGCAGATGTTAGCCAATGGATGGTTTTTGCTCATTTCCCTCTTTGAAACAGAGTGGGAACCATTTTCTGGTTTGGTGTTGGTAATAGATGTGAGCAAAGTAAAGACCTTGCTGTGAAAACTCTTTTAGCACTTTATTTCTTGGTATTTTCTTGGGGTTTTACGCATGAAGAAAAATTTCCAACGCTCTTGATGATTTTTCATAGTGTTTGTATCAATTGCGCTATAATATTTGGCGTTTGAATTAACATTCACGTTTTTCGAAATTCTGTAACAATAACCGTAACTGCTGCAGTGGTGGAATGCCAGATATCTCGAGGGCATACGGAGGAAAAAAACCGATGTCCAGAACTTCCTATCATAACAGCCTCACTACAGCCCTTCAAACCCGTAAAACAAAAATAAATTCTGAGCAACCTGTATGTTGATCATTGATCATTTTTGTCGCACCATGGTCATTTTCTGCACACGAGAGCTAATTAGACCGTGACCTACAATTTATCACCGATTCCGAACGGAAGCCTTTTTCATACTCACCGAGATGTTGGTGAGCTAACCCAAAGGTGTGGGACTCCGGAGCTGCGGTAGCAGCAATCTTTACTGTTGTCATGTCGCCGTTTCTGTTGTACCCCTGTGTCAGAGAAGTTTCTGACAAGGACGAACTCGCGACACCTCTAAACATCCTTTGGTACTTTAGGCGAGTATCTTATCGACCTGAGCTACCACGTCCCCCTGTATGTTTCGAACAAATATCTTGAAATTCAATCCTCTGTTCCATTGACAACCAAATACAAATACGCTGATACAATGATAAAATAAAATACACTGCCCATAAAAATTATGGCTGTCTGATATAAGTATGGATAGCTTCTCGACTTATTCCATTATAAACACCGTATTTCTTCTTGAACGTGCCAATTGCGTTAGAATTCATGACCCCCCCCCCCCCGAGGATAAGCTATTCCATTTATTCACAATTCTATTAGGGAAAATATATCTGTGACACTACAATCTGGGCATATTCCTAACTAAACGATATTGATGTCTCCTTGTCGAAACACTCTATTGACGGCGTATCAGTAACTCATGGTCCATTCCAGAGGTTCTCAAATGCTTTTGGTCGTGGACATAATATATTACGAGCTAATGAGGGGGACTTGGGGGGTCTGCCCCTCCCCTTGAAATGTGAGAAAATGACCAAAAACAGAGAAAAAGATGGTCAAATCTATTGTTTTATCACTTTGGTCCTCTCCCCGAATTGAAATTGGTTCCCCCGAACGAAATTTCTGGCTACGGGCCTGATATATTATGATGTAAAATATAGGGATTCAATGTAAACGGTGAACTAACGTTTCTGTTATAAGTGATTTCAAATTTTTGACGATTTTACACGTAGCTCGCTGTTCAAATTGAGCAGCCTGTTTCTTGATTCATTTTTTACCTGGAGCAGTAATCTGAAAACTATTGCTCACAATATAGTTAGTTGAGAATGGACGGTGCAGGATGCAGTTTTGTGCGTAAATTTAGTTAAAACTTTTCTTTTTATAAGTAATTTATTTATGTATATCTTATCTTTTTTTTTTTTTTTACAATTCTACAATTAGGCCGGGACTACTCTACCCCACCCCCGAGACACCCCCGAATGGAAACCGCTGGTCCATCCTATCCATTTCGTTGGAAATTCTAAATATTTCAATCATATCCCCACCTCCACCTGCGTTCTTCCAATGTAAATATAGTCAACATCCAAGGGGATCAGGAAAGTGGGAGTTATACAACGCAATCATCGCTGAGTCCAAACAGCAGAAGCTGTAAATATGAAATTTGGTTATTATTATATTTTAGAATACAAATAATCACTACGACGGGATTTCTGAACATTTTTACCGTCAAATGGATCCAAATGACGGGGGAAATCATTGCAGAACAATTTTCAGGTTATCAAACCCAAGCTAGTGAAGCCGCTAATAACAGCTAGTATTTTAATAATAACACTACTCGACGAATAAAGTCATGTTCTCAAAGAAATTCTAACAGTTTCAGAGTACATCGAAGCTGCTAGTTTTAAAACTGGTGTTTCTTTCGCCGAATTGGCTCTAGTTTTTGAGATAATGCATACTCACAACATTTCAATATGGTCAGCAGCCACTAATTTCTGCGTCGAATTTTTACTTTCAATTTTGTATTTATTTTCCTGTTTTATTCAAATACAAATACAAATACAAATACAACGCCACAACAGGCAAAATGCCCAACGAGGTGGCTGATAAAAAGATGCCCATAAAAATATGGATGTCATATGTTTCAAAAATACAGCAACCCCATTAAAAATGCAATTAACACAAATTATAAACAATATATACACATGATAAAATATTATACAATGCCCATAAAGAATACTTATGGTTGTCTTATTCTAAGAATGGATAGCTTCTCGATTTACCCCAACATGTTTATCGTATTTCTTTTTAAACGTGTCAATTGTGTTACAATTTACTACCTCCGAGGGTAAGCTATTCCATTTATTAACAACCCTATTAGAGAAAAATTCCCTGCGACACCATAACCTTGCATTGTCCCTCACCAATCGATACTGGTGTCCCCTTGTAAAAGCAGTTGATTGGCGGTGTACTAAAAGTTCATGGTCCATCCTATCCATCCCATTGAAAATTTTGAACACTTCGATCATATCTCCACGACACCTGCGTTCATCCAATGTAAACATATTCAAAAAATGAAGTCTCTCTTCATAACTCAAGCCCTGTGTGCCAATAAGGACACGCGTAGCTCTTCTCTGCACCCCTTCAACCAAGTCTATGTCCCTCTGTAGGTATGGTCTCCAAAACCTTACAGCATACTCCAGTCCAGGACGAACTAAGCCTCGAAAAAGCGGAAGAATGACTTTAGGAGAACGCGAAGAGACCTTTTTGAAAATGAGACCAAGCATTCTATTCGCTTTTTTGACAACCGCTGAACAATGTTCAGAAAACTTAAGTCGCTCGTCAATGAGAATTCCCAAATCGGTGACTCTAGTTGCATCCGGGATAGTGACACCATTCAACTCGTAAGAGAACCGTGGGTTGTTCGAACAAAAATGAGCGACCATGCACTTATCTACGCTAAACGTCATGCTCCATTCATTTGCCCATGCTGCAATCTTGTTCAAGTTGGTCTGGAGCAACTCCCTATCGCTTTCATTCCCAATTACCCCCATTAGCTTCACATCATCTGCGAATTTGCTAGTAATTCCATCGATACCCTGATCGAGTTTGTCGATAAAAAGTGAAAAAAGTATGGGGCCAAGGACACTTCCCTGAGGAACTCCACTTGTGACGTCTGTCCAACCAGAGAATTCCCCGTTCACCATAACTCGTTGCGACCTATCTCTTAACCACGATTCTATCCAATTCAGCAAGTTGCCCCCTATTCCAATCTCGTGTAAACGCTTCAAGAGTTTGCCATGTTGGACCCGATCGAATGCCTTCTGGAAATCAAGGTAAACAACGTCGACATTTTTGCTCTTACCCAAAGCCTTAGTCACGTAATCATAGAAGCAAAGGAGGTTAGTTACACATGACTTCCCCTTCCTGAACCCATGCTGATTATCCGACAATACATTATTCTCGTCTATCCACTTCACAAACTGCCTTTTGATTATAATTTCCAAAATTTTCGACAGGGAGCTCGTCAAACTCACTGGACGATAATTAGACACCACTTCTCTACTACCCTTCTTAAATATCGGAACAACGTTAGCCAGTTTCCAATCTCTCGGGACGATACCCTCAGCAACACTACTCCTGTATATCTGTGCGACTGGCCCCAACAATTCATTAGCACCTTCCCTGAGAACCCTGGGATAGATATCATCTGGTCCTGGTGCTTTGCTTGCACATACATTTCTTAGAAGATTTAGGACCTCCACGTCTTCTACTTGAATATCGTTGAGGGTTTTATTACCTCATGCAACACCCGTATATCGAATATCATTATCTCCATTAAAAACCGACGCGAAAAAGTCATTGAAAGCACTACACATGCCTACATTGCTCTCTACCTTAGAGCCTCCTATCGAGAGGGGACCAACTGTCCCCTTACATCCATTATTGACGTATCGAAAAAATGATTTTGGGTCAGAGCGAATGTTATCTGCCAACCTAGATTCAACTTCCTTTTTGCTATCCCTTATCGCTTTCTTCAACAGTCTTCTTTTATCAGTAAACAATGATAGGTCACCACGTCCACTTTTATACTCTCTGAATGCTCTTTTCTTTTCAAGATAAAGGTTCCGCACGCTATCCGTGAACCATAGAGGGTGTGATGTACAAACACGCTTTTTTCGAACAAAGGGTATGACGTCGTGCAAAACAGAGGACAGCTTCGTACTAAATTCTTCCCATTGACTTACCACCCCTACTGATTCCAACCGCTCTTTGAAAACTTCCGCTAACCTTCTTCGCAAAACATCAAAGTTAGTTCTCCGAAAACAAGGAACCAGTCTTTTGTTATCAACCTTACCCGAGGAAAAGTTACAGTGAAATCTGACGATACGATGATCACTGGAAGAAAACTCTTCCCCCACCGAAACATGTTCAACTAGATCCTCAGAACTAGTAAGAACTAAATCCAAAATAGCAGTACCCCTTGTGGCTTCTGATACATGCTGATACAAAAAATTTTCGAGCACAAACTTAAGAAAGTCTCTTTCATACTGATTTCCAGATGAAACATTCAATACATTATTAAGTGCATACCATCAGCAGACATCAGTAGCCTTTATTTATTGATATTAAGTTTCTTATATTAATTAACATTTTTCACACTTTAATGTGATTTCTACACTGCTAATATATTACCATAAACTTTCCCTTTATCTCAAAAACTAGAGCCAATCTGACAAAATCAGTGTTAGATTCAGGATCAAAGCCCTAAAATCACCTAAAATCCCTGAAATATCTGTCTGTATCGGATTATTCAACATTTTAAATCAAATATAAAAAAAAGAGGAATTTAGAAAAAGTGAGATTGTTTATTCACGGGGATAGAACATAATATTGAGATAATATTTTCCAGCAGAATGAAGAGATAATCTTCTTGATTGTTTTACTTCCAGGTCTTTGGGCACGTTCAAATCTTCAAGATAGCATAAAAGAAAACGACCGCATATTTACATGCTTAACAGAACATACTATCCATGATTCGCATTCGTTAGAATATTCCTTTTTTTTTTTTTTTTTTTTCATTATATGAACTATGCTACGTCAATTGTTTTCTTTTGCCCGGATTTTTCTTTTAATTTCTATGAACAATATAAAGACTTGATGGAGAATAACTGTCTCTGGATCGTGAATTCAGTCTGATGCTACAAGGGGGAAAAAAAAAATTATGAAAAGATTCGAATGGCGACTCTCGCAAACACATGGAGAGAGAGAGAGGGAATGGAATGTTCTAGTGTTTCTTTTTCGTCCTGGATTTTTCTTTTTCTCATTGTACAAGTAATTTTTCCCTTGCATGACCAAGTTTATACTCACGAACCGTGAAAATGGTTTTTCGTCTTTTCAGGTTCCTTAGGGACTCATGGATTTCTCCGGGACAAAATAGAAAAATTTCTAAGAGGTTTCTCAAGTTTTCCTCTCTTTTATATATATATATATATATATATATATATATATATGTATAATTTTTTTCAATAATATATAAAAAACTCTTTCTCTCTCTCTTTTGCGAACATTTCTTTCCTCTCATATTTCTCCTGTTTTTATTATTATTATTATTATTATTATTTTGTCCCGGAGTGACTCGGGAATGTTTTTTTTTTTCTCCTCTCATTCCTTCTGTGATGGGAAGAGAAATTGACGGATCATCTCTCTCTCTCTCTCATTTTTTTGGTCCTGGAACGGGGACAAATATTTGTCACGTGACAGACTTCATGAGAAACCCATTACTCCAGATCCTTTATCGCCAGTGAATGCTGGATGGTTTGGGATACCGTCCACATATATGGGCGAAAAAGAAAAAAAAATGCAATGGATTCTGGGAAAGGTTTTCTTGTGGTAAATGCTCATTGCTTCTTGAATGTCCTAGATATCATATACAAAAGCGTGAAATTTATTAGAAATTATCAAATAGTACGTAGGTCACTGAAAGTTTCGAAAAATGTGTTAAAATACTTAAACCAGAGGAAAAGTAAACCTTTAGGAACTTGATACAGACAAAAAAATTTCCATCTATTTTTTACGAGTACTGATCCCAGAATGCAGCATTACAAGTCTTTATATTTGACATCCATACTTTTTGTGGGCATCTTATTTTTTTCATCCGACTCGCAGGACAATTTGCCTGTTGTGGCCTGTGTGTTTGTGTTTGTATTTTCATATGCAGGCTATCCCATATTGTTTGAGCAGCGATCAACCGTGCTACCGTTGACTTTGGAAACACAATTTGAATCTAAAAATTCCTCCAAAAAAACGTGAATGTATTAGAAATGGTATACTAAATCATCTTTTTTTTTGATTGGTTGGAAAAACATGTAAAAATTCCTCTTTTCGAGACCCTATGAAATCTTCTTGAAATCTGTTGAACCATCCAATTAATAAATCGTGAACCTTGATTTGAAAATTACTAAAAGGAAACTTATTTGTGAATCTCTCTGATATTTACTGAGTTATCGAAGGTGTAAAATATTTATTTTCCTGCAAATTAGTAATTGCTTGAATTATATGAAGGTATTTTTCGGGGCTAAACCCACACAACATTTACTTATTGGTTTTAATTTTATTATTTATATATTACTGCTAATATTCTCTAAATCGTTTATTTCTTAATCAGCCGGTATTTTATTTTTATTATTCAATAAAAGAAACTCTAATTAGTTTACTAACTTTAGTTTATTAATTCTAATTATATTAATAAAAGTTATTAAAGTTTATTAACATTTGAAATTTTAAAAAAATTGCTACTCTTACTTGATTTTCATCACACAATGTGTTTGTATTTCTCTTCTTCACACAGATGAAATTATTTTCAAATTATAAAACTTTAAAACAAAATTATTTAAATTTTTAATCACGTTATGGCAATGACAATTTTTTTTAAACTTTGAAATAAATTGAAAAATTTTATTTGCATTTCCATAAAATAAGGAAATGCAAATAAATTCGACTGCCACTCACTCGACTGCCAGGCGAATTGCCGCCTGGTAGTCGAGTGGTTAGGGAACTAGCTTCTCACTGTGCAGGTCTAGGTTCGAATCCCGGTTCGGGCATGGATACTAACACAAACAAATTCACTGGATGGATCATGCTGATCCCTTGGGAATACGTGAAGATCACATTATTATTTTTATTTATTTATTATATTATTTTTGAATTCCCGCAAAATTTAATTTACATTTCATCTGAAATTTCAAAATTTAATATCATGATTTATTTTTAAACATGTGTAATCTTTGGCGAATGCCTTTTGAAATCAATATTTACAGTGTATTCCGCTTAAAACGTTTTTCAAAAAAAACTCATGATAAAACGTTGTAATCGGGAAAATGGTTTAAACAGCAAATTTTAATGAAACTAAGTTCGAGCTGTGTGGGGCCACGAAAATACTAAGCGGTTCTAATCGAGAATGTTATAAGGGGTCATTCAAGTATAGCGTCAGCATCGAAAGGGGATGAAAGTTTCGGATTTGCTGACTTTTGATGACAAGAGGAGGAAGGGGGGGGGGGAATTGAATAATTCTTGCATCATCAACCATCCCCTTATAAAATATGAAATATTCTTAATGGCATCTTTACTGAACGTATCCGCGGGTCCTTTAAGTGCTCTTTGCCAACCACTTAAGTGCTGTAGGAAAGCGTCGCGGGCAGCTAAAATGCTCTAGAAATGTGTTTCGGATCACGTAAGTGCTCTAAGAATGTGCCGCGCGTCACTCAAACGGTCCGTAAATACGTCGCGGATCATTTATGTAATCTGGGAATGTGCCGCGGGAAACTGCACTGCGAGTCGCTTAAGTGCTCTTAAATTGTGCCATATGTCACTTAAGGGAGCTCTAAATGTGCCACGGACAACTTAAATAGTCTGGAACTGAGCTGCGGGCTAGTTAAGTGACTTGTGAATGTACCACGGGCCTACTTGAGTGATCTGAGAATGTGCCACGGGCTGCTTAAAATGCTCTGGAGTTGTGCCACGGGTCACTTAAGCAATCTGCAAAAATGTGCTGGTTAAATTTTAATTTTTACAAAATTAGGTTTGAGGTGGCTACTGAAATTTATATCCGAGGACCACATTTGGCCCGCAGGTCATGAATTTGTCATATATGGGTTAGAGTGTGGAACGTAATGAATTTCTTGAAGAGAAATTTTAAGTTCTTATCCCCTTCAAATAGCATTAGTATTTCGGTGAATATTGGAGATGGCTGCTCTGATTGAATTAAAGAAGAATGTTCTCGATGCTTTAATTCTTGGGTTTTGATACATTGAACATTGAAGGACCGGACGCACCCCGCTTCCCATCTCAAGGAGATATCAAAGCGTTCCCGAAAGATGGGTGCATCCGAAATTTTATTAAATATGTATATATATATGAATTCATATAACAGAATAACAAGTGCAATTACAGAAGTATAAATCAACGGAGTAATTATGATAAATCGTGATCTAAGAATTGAAATCTAAATTGATATTGATATCTAATTGATATAACGTCCTTGGCACGTCCGGACTCGATAATCAAATTCCGTTGGTGGCGGTCCGTCCACGTTCGTTGGATGTCACTAGTCGTGTAGGCTTCTATAGATGGGACTCGACTATTCTATTATCAACTCGATACAATGCATGGTCTTACAAAGGGAATGAATACAGTACATCCAGAAAAGCTAGACGAATATTGCTGTGAATTCAAGAACAATTTCTCTTCCAAAAATGATAAAAAAAATAGCATAAGTAATGGCATAAGAGAGAGGTTGGAAAAAGTCAAGCCGATCTCCGATAGTGATCTTTTTTTTTTCCCCCCCCCTATTTTCCGGGAATTTTCTATGGATGAAAGATCCGTTCATCCGTGAAGCGGGCTCAACCATATATCATAGGCAAACTATAGACAAAGTTTACAATTTCCGGCCATTCGTCAAATGTTCGAAGGTTATCCCGAATGCCCTTTGGTATTATCATACAGTAGTATCGTAGAGAATTCCCCGTGTTTTTGGATGACATTCCATACGAAAGCAATTTTTTCCCCCCTATAGAAATTGGTAGATGAAATGATTTTGAATTGGGTCCGTCGCACTTCATTGAAGAGATCCATTTAATATAGTGAGAGGGGAAGGCAGGTTTTAGGTTATGAACCATTTCTCGCGTTTAGATAATTCGAAATGGGTTAGATCCGAGAGGTCATCGATTTTTCCCCAGGATTTTTCACTGCCCCTCCTCCGTATAATGAATTTATAGTACGTATAAAAACAATACAGTCGACACTCGTTACATAGACCCCACATTGTTCTACAGAAATCTGACGTTCTATATAGTATACGAGGAATTCTGTGATTGGACAGGTGTAGTTCCTCAGGGAAGTGTCCTTGGTCCTATACTTTTTAACTTTTTATCGATAAACTCGATCAGGGATATCGATGATCCCATCGATTATTAGCAAAAATTCGTAGATGACGTGAAGCTAATGGGGGGTAGTCGGGAATCAAAGCGATAAGGAGTTGTTAGAGACCAACTTAAAAAGGGTTGCAGCGTGGGCGAATGAATGGAGCATGACGTTTAGTGTTGACAAATGCATGATCGCTCGTTTTAGTTCGAACAACCCCGTTTCTCTTATGAGTCGAATGGTGTCTATCCCGGGTACAACTGGGGTCACCGATTTGGAAATTCTCATTGATAAGCAGCTTAGGTTTTCTGAGCACTCTCCAGCGGTGGTAAAAAAAGCGAACCGAATACTCGGTTTTATTCTTAGAAAGGCCCCGCGTTCTCCTAAAAGATATCCTTTCACTTTTCCGGGGCTTAGTTCGTCTTGGACTGGAGTATGCCGTGATGGTGTGGAGACCTTACCCACAGACTGATATATACTTTGTTGAGAGGGAGCAAAGAAGAGCTACGCGTGCTGTACGCAAGGCTTCACCTATGCAAACACCAAACATGGCCCCCGCTCTGTCCCTTGTGGGATATAAGCAGGCTACCTTGCGGCTATGCCATGCTGGAAAAAAAAGAAGAGCCCCGCCAGCCAACAAGAGCAAGGGCCGAACGCCGGCCGGCATTACGCCACCGAGGCTTGACCTGTGACTTGATTTCTTGAATATGTTTACATTGGACGAACGCAGGTGTCAGGGAGACATGATCGAAGTGTGTAAAATATTTACGGGATGAATAGGATGGACCCGATGAGTTATTACATTAATATACATCGTCAATAAACTGCTTCAACAAGGGGACACCAGCATCGATTGGAAAGGGACAACTCCTGGTTGTGGTATGTTACACGGAATTTCTCTCTAATAGGGTTGTGAATAAATGGAATAGCTTACCCGCGGAGGTAATGAATTCGAACACAATTGAGACGCTTAAAAATAAATACGGTAAACATATAGGGGTAAATTGAAAAGCTATCCATTCATAAATATATTTTTTATGAGTAGTGCATATATATGTAGTTTTTATAATTGCATTTTTTTAATTGGGTTGCTGTGTTTTTGAAATATGTGACACCTATATTTGTTATGGGTATCTTTTTTTGAGCCAACTCGTTAGGCGTTTTGCTTGTTGTGGCCTTGTATTTGTATATTGAATAGTCAATGAAAACGTGGAAAAAGTTTTAAAAACAAACAAAAACTCCATATGAGAACAAAATGAAAAAGTACACAGTATTATATTCATTTGGTCATGATGTAAATGTATTAGGTTAGAAATTAATAATAAAATTTAAATTAATCTAAGGTCCTAGAACAATGAGGTCAAAAGCAATTTAAGACTAGAAAAGTGTCCAAATAACGTGTATACCTCAGATACGACAGTCATATTGCGTGGAGTTGTGTAATTATGAAAATGGGAAAATTAACTTTTTTATTCGGTCAACTTGTCATCACAAACTTAATAAAAAAGATGTTCCCTGTCTCTCTTGAGCCTTAAAAAAAAATTTTTTAAGTGATCTGATGAGATATTTGAATTGAAAAATCACTGAAATCGAGGAAAGAAACACCATATGAAGTTTACAGAATAAGCTTGTCTGTTAGTTTATATGCACTTCTTTTTTTTTCGTTTTCAGTGATTTTGAAACCAAATATCTCAGTGAGTGTTGCACTTAAAAATATAGTATTCGTTTTGGTGGACTCACGAGAGACAAGGGCAACAACTTACTAATTGGGGGATTATAATACAGGGTTACCAAATAACCATACATCCCCATGTCATATGAATGATTAGTCTGAGGTCTACACGATATTTGGATAATTTTTTTTTCCAATTAAAAGTATGCTTTTAGGATAGAGGGTTTGCGATTGTCATAGAATAAAGGATTTTACTATATTCGTGGCATGAAAAATCAAAACATTCCTCATGCTGCTGGAACCCCCTCAATATCTCTGTATAAGAGATCTGCAGACTTTAGTGAGCACAAAATGAAGATTTTTCCAGGGCCCTATTAAATTTTCCTATGAATTATATAGTATAAATTCTCTCCATCTGAGCCCCCACTAACTGGGCCTCTTCGCAAGCCTCTCTACCTAACTTTTTCTTGTAGAAAACTAAAATATAAGATTCATGCAGGCTAGAGCCCCATCAAATTCCTTCGCGTTGAAATTGAAGTCCATTTGAATTGGTATGACTCATTTAGGAAACCCCTGCTAATCAAGTTTGGGCCTGGACCCATAGCTCGATAAGCCCTGGCATTAGGTAGTTTTGTACGATACATCTCGGAAGCCCCTGAGAATCAAGTTTGGGTCGTAACCCATAGCTAAAGAGCTCCTGAATGTAAATGAATTTGTACAATCCATCTTGGAAGTCCGTGCGAATTAAGTTTGAACCTTGACCCACAGCTCAAGAATCCCTGACTGCAAACAAATTTTTACGGCCCATCTAGGAAGCCCCTCCGAATCAAGTTTCGGTCGTGATCCATAGCTCAAAAGTCCTTGGCTGATAGTAAAATTTAACGACCCTTCTGCGAAGCCTCGGCGAATCAAGATAGGGTCGTGGCCCATAACTCAAGAACCCTTGACTGTAAGTGAATTTGCACGACCCATCTCGGAAGCCCCTGTGACCAAATTTTGATTCGCGACCCATAGGCTAAGAACCCCTGAGCTAAGGCCTGTTAACGTAAAGGAGCGAGTAGCTTCCTTCTCATACGATTGATAATAGAATGAAATATTTCGAATACATATTTGAAATTTCGGAGGCTCAAGAACCCTGAACCTCCAGGTTCCTATGACATTCATATACTAATTTTTTTTATAAATACTTAGATACAATAAATTTTCTGGTTATTTGAATCGACGAAAATGGAATGATTTATTTTACATAAAAAATGAATAAATACCCCATAAAAATATGCGTACAACAAATAATTACATATCTAGATAGCAACAATAAATATGGGTAACATCCCATACCATTTTCTTTCATAATAAATAATGATAATCTCTTCAGATATAAATCTCTTTTCTTTAAATCTCGATGAAAAAGAGCTTATACAATATAGCATACAGTGATTTTTTTTTTCACGACTGATCCTGTCAATGATTCAAAAAAATGGGATTTTTTGCGGTAATGAAAGGATCACAGAGGAAAAGAAAAATTTGGAATCGGTCCAAGAATAGGAAAAAAAAGAAAGGACTAGTAAATGGCATTTTATACATCACTGTGTGAGAGAACAGCTGCAAAAATAAAATGCCAAAAGAAATGAGAAAACATGTTCGAAGCGGCTGTTTCAGAATAAAATATGGGATTATTTTCATAAGAAAACGATAGTCTGATATGAATACATAAAAAAAATCGTACATATAAGATGACTTTTTACCCTTTTATACGTTGTCTGTAATCGTTTGGAATTTTCCCCTGTTTATTTACTTCAATATTTCAAACAGTACAATTGCATGTGCATAAACTAGACTGCAGAAAAATATTATGTAGATGTGTATTTGGATCAAAAATTCCATCGTGTATTTAATGAACGTCGGATTTCAGAACCATTAGCTGACAAATGCTGTTGGAAACGGTTGAAACGGCTTTGAAAATGTCGATATTTTGTAATGGTTTCAGTGGGATACATTAACTGATGCCAAATTAAAAATGAACACGAGAAAATTAAATTTTTCGTATGGATAATTAAGAAATTTAACTATTCAATTCCGGATAAATAAATAAAAAAAATTTCTAGAATCACTTTATGATAAATATGATAGATATTTAATAAGTAATACGTTTTTAATTTAAATAATATTTAAATTTAATAAAGCTATGGTGTTAACAATAATCGGAATGTTAATGAAAATTTAATAACAATTTATGTTTGTATATATATTGCATTCGTCTAATATCAGATCACTAAATACAGGGTGTCCCATAAATCCGTAAATAGTTCAAAAATTCATAAAAATTGAAGGAATTCGTATTTTGAATGCCATTTACGACGAATCAGATTCGATTTCAGACCGTGAAAATGAAAGATATATTAAAACAACAGTGTGCTATTTATATGAATATCGCAATTAGTAAAACATGTCAAACTGCTGGGGAGGAAACAATTCAAGAAAAAAACATTCTGATTCAATCATATTTAATTATTGCACGAGAATATCTAGAAATAAACTAGACGTGTACATAGTGTATATTATGGAAACGGACGCTTATTGATATTCGTATAAATGAAACGAATTATAAATAAAGTTTATACAAGATTATTTTCTGTGTAAGATAAAGTGAAATGAAATCTTTTGTCCTTTTTTCGTGATAAAGTCGTTCAATTTTCGCTAGCAGAAAAATGAATCCGCTAAAAGAATCTGCTAAACTGTATTGTTAAATAAAAAAAACTTAACTGTATTAAAAAGAAATGGACTTCAATTATTTATAATCCCTTGAAATCATAATGTGAGAATAAAAATTATTAAATGGCCATAGCTTTGAATCGGCCGCACAAAGATAAGTTTAATTTCATAGCCATATAAGCCACGGCTTTTTAAGGGAAATTACGGTGCATATAATTTTTTTATAGTAAAAATTATTATTAAACACAAGTATGTGAAGTGTAATTGTAACTGCAGTTGAATTAAATTTCTGTCTCGAATTGTTTTGAAATCAGTGGTTCAAAGCCATAATGTCGCAAAGATCTCTATTAAAAAACATCTATTGTAAAATCAGTTTTTTTTTCAATGTATCATTGTAGTGTAAAATAAATTGTTAAAGAAGCGCATTGTGATACAAAATCGGTTCTTAAATGCCGCATCCTTGTGAAGTTCATTGTTAAATTTGTGAAGTCAATTGTTACATTTTTGAAGTCCATTATTACATTTATGAAGTCAATTGCTGTAAAATTGGTTGTTGAATTGTTCATTGTTTTAAAATTTATTGTTAAATAATTCATTATTAAAAGCTACATTGATGTGCAGCCATTATTAAATAGCGCATTGTTTTGAAATATACTGTTTTTTTTATAAAATTTTATATTTTTTCAAATTAATTC
Source organism: Pholcus phalangioides (assembly GCF_987345545.1). Taxonomy (NCBI): domain Eukaryota; kingdom Metazoa; phylum Arthropoda; class Arachnida; order Araneae; family Pholcidae; genus Pholcus; species Pholcus phalangioides. The sequence continues at coordinate 24,520,145 of NW_028301628.1, forward strand.
TCCACAAAATTTCTTCTTTTTTTATAACAATGAGGAATGAATTTTTGAATAAAAAAAAATCACCATCAATCTAAAACTTATTAATAACATTCGCAAAAAAATGTTAAGGACAATAAAAATCCTTCCTTTCCTCAAAAAATAAAATAGAAAATTGCATGAAGCTTTTTCTTCATTCTAATGAACAAAACACTCCATCAAAATGACACTTAATTAAACGCTATAAAATAGAATGCATTATAAAAAAAAAACGACACGGTGTCAAGAAAACACGGATTATAGTTTAACTTTGATAAATGATTCGATAAATCATTCGGGCAGTACTGGAGTTTTGCATTTAAAATATTATTAATTATTATTTAGAGATTTAATTAATTTCAGCTTGGATTATTGAACATTCGATTCCATATGTTAAAGGGCGTGAAGGAAAATATCTGGTATTGTTCATTAATTATATCTTGTTAGTCTTCTTTTCTGTAAGATATGGCCAATTTAATATCAATTCATTATCTAGTAGAAGTAACTTATTGAGCAACCTTTTCAGTCCTCTGGCAAGATGTGAAGTAAGTGCGCATCTCGCCGGCCAGAAACTTGTGTATGTAAGATGATCCTGATTTTACGGGACGTTCCCGTAATTTTTGCCGTCCCAACTTTTTTATAAAATGTGCCGTTTTTTCTTTTATTTTCAACGAGGCTTACTTTTATTTTTGAAATCGAGAATTGAGATTATTTTCATAACTTATAGATAATACTTTTGACGGGGGTTTTTTTTTTCTTATTTTTTTTTTTTTGCCTGAAACAAATTTTTCTATTACAAGAGCATTTCAAATTTTTTTCTAGAAATTTACTTTTAATTTTCCGTGCTAAAAAAAATATCATCTCAAACAGTCATTTGGAATTGAAATCACTTAGAGCAGCGGTTCTCAACTCTTTTTTGATTCGAGGAGCCCTTTTTTGTATAAAAATTTTATGGCCGTTCCCTGTAGGACTCTTTTTTTATTTATCTATGAAGTTTACTGATTTATTTTGTTTTTCTCGAGTCGCCGCGGAGCTCCTATGAAGTGCACGCGGAGCCCACTGATCTAGAGAATTGAGCAGGCCCGTTATTTAGGTGGGGGGCTTTAGAAAATACACTAAAAATGGTATATATATATATATATATACAAATATATATATACGTACATTGAGTACATGTGCTTTGCCCTCCCCCCCTGGAAAAAGTTGAAATGACGGCCCTGGAATTGAGTTCAAATGAGTATCAATACTTATAGATGGCTATTTTTCAGCAGAATATATTAAAAGGAAATAGAAGTTTTCTTTATTTTATGCTGAAGTGAACTCGGAAAAAGAAGTCATCGGGTCTCTCCTCCAGGACTCGAACCCAGGTTCTCTTGCATTCGAGGCAAACCTGCTGCCACCTAGCCACTGGAGACACGCGTTCCTTATTTCACGCATTGTGGCGTGTGGCGCTGAAGTAGAGGCAGTAGTAGCCTCTCAACTTCAGGAAATAGCCCCCCAGGTACCAGGCCTCTACGTGAGCGCCTCACGCTACAGTGCGTGGAATAAGGAAGGCAAAGCTGTCTCTCAAGTTGTGTAGATGGTAGAATACTTTTCCGGAAAGCGAGAGGTCCTGGTGGAGACCAAGTGAATTTTCTTTCCGAGTTCCCTTCGGCATTAAATATAGAAAATATCTGTTTCCTTGGGAGTATTAATATTGTTATTTACTTTTAAGAATTTCTCAATGTTCACTCATAAACAGTTTTTACCCCAATTCATATTGGGACACTTTTCTGCACTCAATTAGAGTCCTTATTACAAAGATTACTTATATATCATTTTATTTTATCATTATTATAGGTGGTATTGGTGTTCCTGCTCAGTATAGCGTCCTTAGTTATATATTTTATCGACGCGTCCAGGTAATTTGCATGGTTTCTTTTCTGAAAGTTATACGGTTTTTTTCCTTTTTCACTTGAGTTTAAAAAAAAACTTTATTTTCATTCTTAAATTTAAGGCTTTTTAGTACTTTATCTTTAAAAAATGCTGTTTGTTGTCTTCAGGTCTATCAAGAATATTATAATCAATATAAGTTAATGAAAATCAACCTAGCAATATTTTTGATTTAAGTAGTGGAAGTATGATAAGCATTTTTATTTTTTAAATTTTACTTTTTAAATTTATAAAAAATATGAATTAAAAATTTCTAGATGCAATTTATTTTTGACAAAATAAAACAGTTTTCAAAAAAACACGTTTTTCTGCTACTTTATACACTGTAAACACAGCTGAGGAATTTATTTCCAAAAGCGAGCGTTTTTCCATTTTTTTTAAAATTCGCTTTCACTTTTCAAAACTCATTTATTCGTTCATTCCCGCGCTTTTCAACGAATATTTAAGTATTCTTCTACTCTTCCTATATGCTACGTAGGCTATGCCACTAAGCAGCTATGCTGGGCTATTTCCACTATTTTAAAACAGTCCATTCCTATAGGAAATACGTTTTTTTACTTCTACTCCAAATTTAGTAGATATGGAAATTTTACCTTTTGAAAATAAGCTCCTCAATATATTATATAAGCTCACATCATTCGTTTTTCCACTATGGGAAGCCATGACTCTAGCATTTGCCATTTTCACTCCAGAATGCTGATGGCAGTTGGCAGCACCAGTATAATAGGAAACAAGCATAACTCTGACAGCATAAACACGTTAGGGCGAAGCATATAAATACGCACAATACGTTCCTGCATGTACCAATTCGTTAGAAATTCCACTGAGGAATCTTTACGGGATGCGTGTGCGGTCAAGTGTGCAGTAGCAACCACAAATCCAGTTCAATTTCATACAAATTTTTAATCCTGAATTGCATTTGAAAATTTCAGATAAGTTTTCACTAGCAGTGCAAAATTACTTATTAATTAAATTAGATTTATTATATAGTTGTATATATAATAAATCGATATTATTATAGTTGTTTATATAGTTTGTATATATAATTTTAGTAAATTCTATAATAATATGATGCGTTCATTTATATAATTATAGAATTTATAAATAACAATCTCTAATTAATTTAGTTTCTGATTTCACACAAATTAAGTTGTCATAATACAGTGTTTTCCATAAACTCGTAAATAGTTTAAAAATTCATTAAAATTGAAGAAATTACTATATTTGAATGTGGTTTGTGGAAAAGTTATCCTCACGAAGAGGGATTTTTCTTATACAGAAAAAATAATTAGTTCAGTTTTGTGTCGATAGAGAGCACTGCCAGCACCCTTCTATTTACCTGATTGGACCTAAACTTTTCTTTAGTCTCTTCTGTGTCCGAAACGTTTGTTAAGCTTCATCAGGTGATTCGTGGCTAAGATAAAACAACTTCTCCAATAGTGCAGTATCCCCCAATGTCATCATTACATGTGAGCGACAGAAACAGGAAAATTCCGAAATGAGCTGTTTTTACCGTACACCCCTTACATTTTATGACTTTTATTTGCACATTTCCAGTGATTTTATTTCGTGCAGCACCCTCTATCGACAAAAATTTTAAATAATTTTTTTTTCTTGTATAAAGGAAAATCCCCTTTCGTGAGAATAACTTTTTCGCAAAACGCATTTAAATATACCGAAATTCCTTAAATTTTTATAAATTTTCAAACTAATTGTGAATTTATGGGACACCCTGTGTATATATATATGAAAAATGTTCGATTGCAATTTTCCTGTTGGACTTTTTCCACTGGACAACCCATTTAGAAATTTTATTTCTAATCCAAACATTATCGAAAATAAAATGAAGTTTGTTTTAATCCTCCCATGAAAATCTACGAACGCAGTGTATGGTATTATATACTGGTATACCATTTACTGATTTCTCTCTCTTATCACGGCATTATATACTTTCACATTTAGTGTATGAAGTTATCAAGACAATAATTATCATTAACACGGTCTCTTTAACAATTTCCTAACGCTCCATTTCGTTCAACAATGAAAAAAAAAAATGTTATCAGTGTCGATCAGCACAATGCATTAATTTTAAGCTCGAGATTTATATACAAGAGTTCCAGCACAGATTAGAAGGTTGATGTTGATCCACGCCCATTTAGTAATAATTCGAAAGAATCGATGAGCTTTTGTCAGGATGGACAAGACAAATGAACCTTTTGGGTGTGTCACAATGTTTCCACATATATTCAACTAGTAAATCGATTTTCATTTTTTAACAAAATCACTTTTTTTTTTTCCTGTAATTTGTTTTGTTTTCCAGATGCATAATTAACGATGGTTCTAGAAACACGCATTCTATGATTATATATTTTGTTTTTTGTCTTCTTTCGATCTTTAGGGATAAAGTTGAAACATGCCACAGTTGGTCGACCAACACTACGCAGCAAATTGACTTAGCACTAAATATATTTTTTATGGTCTACTTTTTTATACGTGTGAGTATAAATTTTGGCCAAATTTATTATTTCGGAAAGAAATGTTTATTTTTATGAAAATTTTACTCTCATAAACTTTTTTATCACAGAAATAAAACGTGATAGTAATAATTTAGAACTCAAAACTTCGGTTCTCAAACTTTTTTGTCCCACGGAGCCCTTCCCGGTATGTAATTTCTATGGCGGAGCCCCGGAGGTCTATTTTTTTATCTATTCATTAAAGTTTCTGACTTATTTTTATTGTTCAAAAATATTAATAATTATTGTTTTTTCAAATTTACTGGGTTTTTTTTATTTTCCACGAGCTGCTGCGGAGCCCCTCGCAGTTCACACGGAGCCCTTGAGGCCCTTAGAGTCCTTATGTGCACGGTTGAGAACCACTGAACTAGAATATTAAATCTAGAATAATTTTCTTTATGAAAAGAAAATTATTCTAGGGGAAAGAGGGATCTAATGAGACAAAAGATCTAATGCATAGAATTAATCATGACTGAAAAAGCAACTGTAGTAATAATTATTTCAGTAAAAATTATTAACAAATAAACAAATTATTTGTTTTGATATTATTATCATATACAAAAATGTGTATGTTTGTCAGTCAAACAAAAAAAAAGAAATTAAAATTTGTTTATTTCCCTTGAAAAAAATCAAAAACTAAAATTTGTCCCACGATCCCACACTTTCCCTTATATTTATTTAAAATTTCCCTTCAAATTTCGTTTGAAAAGATGTTCTTATATATATATATATCTGGGATACTTCCTTTTAAGTTTTATTGTAAAAGATTTTTTTTCAAGTTTTATACAAAAGTTTTTTCTTCCAAGATTTGCCATGAAAAAAAATATATTAATTTTTTCCTTTTAAACTTTAATATTATAAAAAATATTCTTTCGAATTTAATAAAAAAATTACTTTCAGTTTTATTACAAAAAAAAAAAGTTTTAAAAATTTTTCTTCCCAACTTTAATGTAAAAAATTTCTGTTGAATTTTCTAATTTCTAGGTTTTTTTTCTAATTTTAATAATGCAAAAAAATTCCACATTTTATACAATGAAAAATTTCTCATTTAAATTTCAATAGTATAGAAAAATTATTTTGAACTTTGATATTGTGAATAGAATTTCCTTTAAATTTTAACATTGAAAAATTTTAACACATTTGGAGATAAATTTTCTTCTAGTATTTATGTTAATTTAGCCCCTTTCCTCGACGAGTTTTTTCAAGAAATTATAACGATGTATGGTATAAAAAAGTAGTCAAACACACATACCCCGTTAAAAAAAAACTTGAATTGAGCAAAAATTTGGTTTCCTATATCCGGAGGTTCACTGTATCCGATCGTATGATAGAGAAGCCTATGTGATGGGACCAAAAATTTCGTTCGTTATATTCGAAGGTTCCTAATAAACTAGGTCCGCTACACCAGATAGTCGATTATATTCAGTAAAACCGAGATAACTGTGTATTCCAAAAATTTTACCAAAGGTAATTAGTAATTACTAAATATACTAAATAATAATAATACACTAAATAACACTTTGCTAGAAATATACTAAATATAACTGATTGCACTTCCATTGAAATGTTATATTTTTCATCCCAAAAAATTAATTCAGCAATTGAATTTCCATTATAATAATGTAAAATTTGATGGACTTTTTGATTTGATTTGTTGAATAAAAAGTTTAAAATCACTGAAACATCCAAATAAATAAAAATTACTTTCATTACTTTTCTTAACGTAAATAGAAAAATATCACTCCAAAATATGGGATACAATTTATAATTTAGGAAGTCTAAAAAAATTCAAAATAAATTAAGTCCTATTCTCCATTTATTTGTCTTAACTGTTGAAAAAAAAAAAATTTCTAAAGATATTTTGGGGATTATATCACACGCACATTTAAGGAAGAAAAATAAGATGTTAATCCTTTGTGAAAGAAATGAATAACGATTTGTGTGTGTGTGTGTCTGGGTTACGCTCGATTAAGAAATCTCGGCTGCCAATGTCAGACTATTTATAAGAAAAATGAAAAAAATCTCATTTTTTTTATCTCCTTTAATCGGGAAAAAAATTCAGAAGAAAAAAATTGAAAGTAAAAGAGAGGGGAAAAAATTGCTTCGATCAGAGAATTTTCTTTTATGTATTTTTTTTCGCTTCTTAAGCTGGTATTAAAATTCAGGCGGCGACTTCTAAAAATTTTTCTCAATTTTCTGGTATTTATTTTACGAGATCGCTTTGGGGAAAAATTTCTGAATTCTTTTTTTCTTTTTCTTTTTTTTTGCATTGTATTATGGAAACTTGTTTTGATATTAAGAATAAAAAATATTTGGTGACCGTTGATTTTCTGAGTAAACAATGTTATTAATATGATGTGATTCTTTTTTCTTTTTTTTTTTAATTTATTGTGGCATTCAATTATTTACCGAAAAAAAGATTGGAAGAGTTTCAGAAATTTTAATAGAATTTTACATACTAATATAAAAAAGGGGAACATTATTATATGTCAATATTAATGAGTGTGTAGATGTCCTTCTTTCTAAATTTTATATCTTTAAACGGTGGGGAATGATGTAATATCACTATTTGATCTAACTTTATATAAAATATACAGATTGGCCCTGACTTACGAACGGATTAATTACAAATATTTGAAACTAAGAACTATAAAATGTAATAATCAAGGCCCAGATGTGTTGCCCTAAAAATCTTGAAAAATTACCGTAAAAACTGCTTTAAAACTTGAAAAATTGCCGTACAAATTGGAAAAAAAGTCATCAAAATAACAAAACGAAATTTTCGTGAAAAGCCAGTTATCTTCGAATTTTGCAGCAAAAATTTTTGCCCGCATCAAAAAAATCATATGTAATTTTTTCTCAAGGTTAATAAAAAAAATAAAATGTTTTTAATAAACGAATTCATGAATCGGTTAGGAACACTGGCATTGCTCCCCCCCCCACAAGAGTGGGACTGGCCGGGCTGACTTGGGGGCCTGAGACGAATCATAATTTTTTGTGTTTTCACAAGAAATTCACTATTCAGAGGCTCGTGAAGAATATGACTGGAGAGCCCCGTTGCTAGATGTAAGGGCCATGAAGTCAAGTTTCACACATCTGGGCCATGACGTACTGGGTGAGAGGGGAACAGGGTTTTTTGCAGCAAAAAAACGAAAAATGAAATCTCCTCACACCCCCTCCCTCCACACACACACACTGGGAAAAATCCTGTGTAAGGGTATGGTTAGGAAGCCAAAAGAACATTTATTTTATTTCCCAAAAAATTCAAGCATAATTTTTCGTAAGTGCAAATCAATATTCATCTAGTTTTTCTTCAATCTTTTCCATTGTTAAAAATTATCTTTATAAAGTGAAAAAATATCGTGAAAATGCCAAAGAATGATCTAAAACTCAAAAAAAAATGTCCTGACAGTGAAAAAAAACCAGAAAAATTCAAAACATGCAAAAGAATGCAGATGTCATCAATCCGGGCTCCTGGTAATAATAATTATTAAACTAATGGTCCAATTCTATTTTTTGAATCAGACGTCGTGCAAGACAAAACTATCGGTGCACATTCGAATTTAAATACAGTATTAATATGCAGGGTGTCCCAGAGCACCACCGCCAAACTAAAAGGGTTAATACCGCCACTCAAGACTAAAACATTTTGCAGTGGAACATGGGTCGCAAATGACTTTTATGCTCAGCGAATGTTAACATAATCAAGCCCCTTCACAGGAAAGGGCGAAAAGAAAAAAGTCATCACACAAGTAAGCCTAAGAGTGAAGGGGAAAAATATTTTCCTCACACACATAATACTGTCGGAGAGAGAAAAAAAAAAAGGGAAGAAAATTTTTCCCTGTCATTGCGAGGAAGAAATTTCCCTGCTGATCCTCATGATGAGAGCAAGGTTGCCATATTTTGGCTACTTTTAAAGTGGAAATGGATTATTTATTGTACTTACTTCTGAAGTAGAAATGGGTTATTGTATTTACTCATGAATTAAGTGGGTTGTGACGCTGTGTTTTCCATTAGAAATTTTTTCTTCTTAACGGGTGCTAATACCCCCTTTCATTTTAGCGGTAGAGCTATTGAAACCCTTTTCAATGCGTTTAAAAAAATATAAACTGTTGATTTACATGAAATTAAATATTAGATTATAATATTATCACTTCTTATCACTCCTTATCACTTCAAACCAAGTGGGGATTTTCCTGATCAACATCCAAAATCACTTCATTAACCTGCGGTTGGGTTATGCAACGCTTCAAATAACATTTCAGACTTACGTTAAGTATGCGAAACTGATTGTGTGTGTGTAATTCAAAGTCTTATTATACCGTCCCTCTTATGCCACAGACTTGAATTTATCAGCTGGTCGGATATTCGTTATTGAAAAACATGTTACAAAACATTTTAAGAAAATTACATCCATAGTGTAACATTGATAGAGTAAACATTCAAACGTCATTTCCAAATTCTCTGAAGTTTGCACATTTATGTTTCTGACGGAAGGAAGGGACGATATGTGAGCGTTACCACTTTAGTGGGTGTTTTCATTATTAGTGAGTATATTGTGTGTAAGAGTATTGATAAAATCATACATCCATGCAAATTTCGAGTTTGGGAGATTAAATTATGCAAATTCGGGTAGATGGAGTAAACTATAACTATAGCGAAAATTTCAATTGAGTAGATATTTGTTGAAATATTTTATTTGGTTTTTTCATGAACTATTTATATTCTTATGTGACCATTTTACTGCTGCTTATATTCTCCATTCATCTTTTTTTCTCAGTTTATAGCTGCAAGTGACAAATTGTGGTTCATGCTGGAGCTCTATTCTTTTGTCGATTATTTTACGATTCCACCGTCCTTCATCTCAATCTATCTCGACAGAACATGGATAGGTATGCATGCAATAACTAGTCAACTAGCTAGTTCTCTTGTTTATTAAAATATGTTGTTCAAGTATTTAAATCATGGAGGCCTTAAATATGTTAAAATCTTAAGAATATATTTTTATATTGAAAGACTACTTGGGAAAAAGTAAGGGTTCATTTTTGTGAAATTATTGACATTGATCAAATTATTTTTGTTTTACCCTTCAAGGATTGCGATTTCTACGAGCTTTGAGATTGATGTCAGTTCCAGACATTCTGCAATATCTCAACGTGCTGAAAACCAGCAGTTCCATCCGACTGGCGCAGCTGGTGTCCATAGTTATCAGCGTGTGGCTTACGGCGGCCGGTATCATTCATTTGGTAAGTGCAGTTTTGGAATTTTAGCAATTTTTTTTAAGCATCAGTTGTATTTTTTATGAGGATCATAAAAAATTAAAAGGAATTTACATTAGACATTTCTCCAACCTGAACGAGAATACGGTCTTTAAGCTCTATTCTAGCCTTTAAACAAGAATGAAAGGTAATTGGAGAAATTTCAATGTGATTACGAATGTGTCGCAACTTCGAAATAAGAAGTTAATTTAAGCTTTCTAAGAATGAAAAGATGGTACAACACTTGGACCACCAACTAATAATGTATTTTCAATTTGAGCTGAAATGCAGTACATTTGATTAAAAGAGTTCGGTAAATTCCAGTTAACTTTTACTTATCTGAATTTAAATTTTTCTCTTTTTTGGTATCTAAATTTACAATTTTCATGGATTTCCAACTAAAGGTATCAGCTTCTTAAGGAGATATTGAGACATGATTAGATGAAAACGACGATAAGAAGCGCCATCATGAGGGAGTGACTTCAAGCAACATGCACCCCCGTATGTGCGTAGGCGTTTAGTCATGGGCCTATAACAATTACTTGTTAGAAAAATTAACTCTGAACGACGAGCAAAGTCATTTCCAGTCGCCACTCAATTAACGTCATTATGAGCGGAAAACTCATTTCCCTGGTAAATGTCACCATTTTCTGGAGTCGGCACTGAAGGTCTACGTCCCGGAAATCTTTTGTTTTCCTCCTCATTAAACTTTACATTCATTCGAATTCGCCATTTCCTTTCCTCGCAGTCGGTGATGAAATTCAATATAATCTAACGAATGTACATTTCGACTATTTTCCCCGAACAGAAATTTTTAGTCGACTCCCCATCTCTTTATATTCGTTACACGCGACTGTTTTTAATGCATACATTCTCGTCACTAAAAGCATCCGTGCCATTCTCTTCACAATTTATTCGGAATTAACAGCTTAATGGCGACTTTCAGTCGAAGCAGCAAAGCTCTCGCTTGCTTATAGGGACGAAAAAATAAAACGATGATGATGAGGAAGAAAATGCAGGACCACGAACAAATCTTGTTAGTGAAGAAAATGGCATCGACAAGACTGTGTGTGTGCCTCTCTCTTCCTCTTTCTCTGATGGGAATCTTTATGAGTGCTTCAACAGCATCAGAATGCAAAGGATGTGTGAATCGTATAATGTGTGTGTGTTGCCTAGCCATTCATTAAATAGACATTCGGGAATTTGAAGTGAACAAGTTCAAGATAACAGGGAAAAATTCATGATATAGATTAATATTTTAGCCGTAAAAATAACCTTACTGTAATTTCATTCTTGACGAGCATCTTAACTGCCTGTTCTCTTTTATATAATCAATGTAATTAATAATTCATTCCGTAATGAATCTTCTGTTCCCAACTATGGCAATTCTGTGTGGTTCTAGGAGAGCAACAACAAATAGGAGTTTATAGGATGAATATATAAAGGAGCAACGACACACAAATCTAAAAATTCTGGCCTGTGGTCCCCATTAAAAAATTTAGGGGGAATCCACCCTATGCCGTACCTATTAATGAGCTCTGCACCATGAATTTCACTAAACTTCAAATTTCCTGTCATAACTGTGAGTACATAAATCTTTGCGATATGACTGTGAAGCAAGTTTTAAAAATGTTGTAAGTTTGTACACCTAATTCTGCGAATGTGGAATATATAAGTTGAAACGCAAATTCTATAGTTTTACTACATCATCTATGTAGTTTATTTATTATACAGGGCGTCCCATAAATTCGTAAATAATTTAAAAATGTATTAAAAAAATTGATAAATTGATATATTTGAATGCTTTTTGCAAAAAAAAAGGTTGTTCTCACGAAGGGGAGATATTTTTTACACAGAAAAAAAGTGGTTTATATTTTGTCAATAGAGGACGCTCTTCTTCGGCATGATCTGGCAAATCCATCGAACCTGATTTCCCAAAAAAACCGCATTTAAATATACCAATTCCTTTCATTTTCATGAATTTTTAAACTATTTACGAATTTATGGGACACCCTGTACAATAAGTAGAATTATTTGTATGGTGAATTAAATATCATTCTGCATTATTCTTGGGTAAACGCAATCTTATCTCTCTACCCAACTGAAATCACCATTTAAAGATGTTTGTCGTACTTAGTGTATGGTCGTGAAAGTTTCTGAGAAACATTACATCATCTACGTTTCCAACAATCAACCCTCTGAGGATGTGAGGCACCTGCTTTTCGGACAGAAAGTGCTGATATGTTGTGCATCATGTTTTACATAACTCCTTTCGAGACGATTACGTTAAGTGGATATACAGTGCAGATCAGCACATGAAACTTGCAATTATTAAGAGAGAGAGAGTTCATAGTTAAACGAATTTAAGAATTTATAAACAATTTAAAATTAAGAATTTAAAGAATTTCAGCAGCTGAGAAATGCAAGTATTGCACATAACAAAGGCGAACGTTGAGAGTAAAACGTGCAAATTACGTTTCACCGTTTAAAATATCGTGACTGGGAATATCGTGGTGGAGGTGATCGCAAAAGTTGAGGTCAAGATCGAAGCCGTAAAAAAAGCTTCAAGGGGAGTTAGTGCACGCGAATTTTCCAAAAAACACATTTTAGAATTTTTCAATTTTGAAATATTATGAATTTTTCTACGTCTAACTGTGTTCAAGTTTTTTTTCTACTTGTACTAGAAATATTTTTTTAAAATGTTCCAATATAAACTTCTGGCAGGCATTATACATATGCTAATCATCCACTAAATGCTTTTAAGTTTTTTGATATATAAGGAAAATTTTTTCGAACACCACTCATTCAAATATCTTGAAATTTTGTGTCTCTCAACACTATGGTGTTTACATACTTCAACGCGAGGATTATTTTCTGTCAAAATTATTTTTCGAAAATTTATGGCACAAAGTATGGGTAAATTTTGGTGATTTTTGAAAAAGTTGCATATTGTTGAAGTTAAAATTTGAGAAAAAAAATAACCCACAATTAAAACAGCAAAAGCTCGTGTTAAATTGTATAAAAATATACATGGCATTTGAGAATGAAAAAAATTTAGTGCCCAAAAAAGTGAATAGAAAAATTTTAAATGTTCCTTAAAGGAAGGATATTTTTTCCCATGGGAAGCCAAGATTGTGCACCAACCCCCTTCACGTTTCTGTGAGCACGGTAGTACAATTCTTTATCGGCTCGTATTGGACAGGTTCACGTGCAACCATTTATGTGGCCAAGAATCTGCACTCTTCCAAGAAGAATGCAAAAAGTGCCGCGTAAGAACTGATTCCAGAGCAGCCGATAATAAACGTGGATTGGTTCAGAATGAATTCGTTGCCCTGGAATCAAGATGAATGCAAAATGAGTTGCGCGGGAATCACCGGTTCTAGAGCAGCGAGCAATACACGGGGATCAGTTCAAAATTTATTCATAAGCCTGTAACCAAGAAGAACGGGAAACTGGTCGGACAGGAACTGATTTCAAAGCAATTGGCAATACACATGGATGGATTCAGAGTTGATTCGTGAGCCTGGAAACAAGAAAAATAGTCACACAGGAACCGATTCTCGAGCAGCTGGCAATACTTCTGAATCAGTTCAAATGAATTCGTGATTCTACGATCAGATATCATAAAAAATACTCTCACAAGAACTGGTTCTAGAGGATCTCGTGATGCATGTTGATCGGTTCAGGATGAATTTGTGAGCCTGCAATCAGGAAGGATTCAAAATCCATTGCACAGGAACTGATTCTAGAGTAGCTGGTAGTACTTGTGAATAATCAGCTCAGAATTAGTTTTTGATCCTGTAATCAAATATCATAAAAAAATTCGTCGAAAAAGAACTAATTGCAGAACAGCTGGTGAGGCATGTTGATCGGTTCGGGATGTATTTTTGAGTCTGGAATCAAAAGAGAAACCATCCGGAACACACAGGGATGATTTATGGGCATTGGCCATGTAACGATTGGTTTGATCTGTATGGTGTAATAAGCCATCAAACAAATGCTTTTAACATATAACTGCACAAAATTACTCCCTAACATGTTAACTTGTTAAAGAGCCGAAGCCATTTCCAATATGTATCTTGTACTCAATTCATTTTTGTATCCTTCCATCTAGTTGGAAAATTCAGGTGATCCTCTGGCGTTCGACAACCAGCACGAACTAACATACTGGGAGTGCGTGTACTTCCTCATCGTCACCATGTCCACGGTGGGTTATGGTGACATCTACTGTCAGACAACGCTCGGAAGATCATTTATTGTGTTTTTTATTCTCGTTGGACTGGTAAGTTTCGAACGATTATTTCCTTTATTTTGTCAGTTTATCATGAAATTTTTCGGTATACTATATCATATATCACTAATTTATTGTTAGTATTTTCAAATGAAAAATATTGTTTTATCATTTAAATGATACTACGAGTGTATTTGTATAAAAAATTGAAATATATTCACAAGTTTACTTCTCATCCGATTCAATTACCGATCCTTTATACGTCTTTCACAGACCATTTAAATTGTTTGTCTTACTTCCAGATTGAAAATATCTGGATAAAGAAAAATGCCTAATCTACTGTCAGCAGGCAGACCCACTACATAAATTGTTATAAACAAAAAAATATTCAACCACTGGCCACTCTCTCATTCCTTATTCGCACATAGATGGTGCAGCACTTAAATCACAACACACATGCTTCAGACGTTTATGTTTCCGTTAGGGCAGTGTTTCTCAACCGGGGTTTCCCTGAGACATCTCTAGGGGTTCCGCGAGAAATGGTTATGAATAGCAGAGCAAATAATTTTGGTAAAAAATAGGAGTGAGAATAGTCTTTGTGTGGTACTTCATTGAAAACAGAAAAGAACGCGTGTATTATTTTAAGAGTTTCTTAGATTATATATTTTACTTCAAGGGTATAGAATAGTATCTCCAAAAGAATATGGACATTACTCAGAGGTTGCTTTAGATCTAGAGATTTCCAAAAGCTTGTACAGAACCTCTTAATGGTTGCTAGACTTTCCCACGGAATCAAAAAGCAAACATCAATACTTCTATCCCTTTCAGACTCGATCACTTATTTTTTTGGAATTTTCAAAATGATTTTCATTTTCGATACTCAGAAGGTGCATTAAAAACATGACTGTCAGCAAATCTTTATTTTATTTTTAAAAATTTTCAAATTTTCATTTATTTTATTTTATTTATTTACTAGCCCTTATTTACTATACCCTGTGACGTTGTCCTTTCGTAAAAAATGATGTATCTATAGCTTAATTAGCCGGTATTTTTCAGGCTCCTCTGAAAGAAAGTGATTCAATAATGTTAAAAAAGTATCACTTTAACATTAAAGTGCTTTTTGACCAATCACATCTGTTTTTCTTCAGTCAAAATTTTTTCAATTGGTGCTCGTTTTCGGGAGGCATCTTATACAGACCTGAATACAAAATGAAATCACAAATTTAAAAGTTTATAAGAAAAAAGTGCCACCGTTTTAAAGAAGCCTAACTTTGTGTTGTGTGTCTGTTAATGATAAAATGCGTCACGAATCAGGAAATTAAAGCTAAATTTTTCTTGGAATTATTTTAAGAATCCTATACTTTATCCTAATATTATACTCAAATACTCACAATATTTATTCTCGTGATTGCATTTGATTGCTGCTCTGAGCACAGCAGAAAAAAAATTCACTCATCGCAGCAACACTTGTGCACACACCGAAAAAAATACATTGATCAAAAGCAACATTTGTACTCATAAATTAAGATTTGGTATGGGAAAAAGATCTATTTGACTCCGTTATTTGTAAACCGATTTTTTAAATTCAAGTCGCAATAGAAAACCTAATAAAATGTGCATAAAATGTGCATCTTTTGTATAGAAAAAATGTTGCATCCGAGATTGAAAACATGAGAAAATGGTGGCAGTTCAGGGATTAGGGAACTAGCTTCTGACTGTGCAGGTCTGGGTTCAAATCCTGGTTCGGGCATGGAGATGTCTACTAACACTAACAAATTCTCTGGACAGATCGTAGCGATCTCTTGGGAATACGTGCTGATAACGTTATTTATTTAAAATGGGGTTTTTTCCGAGAAATTTCTGCAATAAGGAAAATGTAAAGGAATTCACTTTGTTCTAGTTTTGCTAAATTTTATGTAATATATCACGCTTTTCCCAGATTGCTAGACCATGAATATTATTTTAAAGGGTGCTCTAGAACAGGGGGGGTCTTTATTCTTTCTCGAGTCATGAGCACTGCCTATACAAATCATCAAAAAAAGAGTACCCCTTACGGTAACTTTGACATACGTATACCTGAAATCTGCATACCTGAGATTCTTGAATGGAAGTTTTCAGGGTATTTTATTGAAGCATTGATCAAGTGCTCGAGAGCACAAAATTTAAAACAAGCATTGAACATTCTTGGTGCTCGCGAGCAACAGGATGAATATACTGCTCTAGAACGTTGCACTGGCATTATCTCAAAGGTTCACAAAACATTTATAGTTTCACGGACTTTCAAAAACAAGATATTAATTCAAAGATTCCTTAGTGGGGGAAATATATTTGATTATTCCCTATAAAAAATATGAATATTGTTCGGAGTTCTAAGAGAGCATGGGAATGATTTCAAAGATTCCGCAAATACAGAGAAGTTGAGAAACACTACGTGGTGGGGGGGGGATATATATGTGCAGCATTTTCCTGCACTTAACCAATTCGTTGAAATTCCGCCGAGGGATGTTTACGAGGTGCATGTGTGAAATAATAATGGTGAGCCAGGTTCCAAGGCTTTATCGTCGGAGCATTGTCAGCCTATCTCCATATCAGAATAACAGCAGTGAGCGAAACTGAAAATCATTCGACGTGTCAGTTCAAGTGTGAGAGTTCAACCTACCAAATGTCACATTCATCTCTGTTCGCAGACACTGTGTAGAATCATTTGTGACACTTTATTTACTTCAGTAATCATATTCACATATGCAAATGAACAAATTCGAAACATTAACGAAAGCTGTTTCATTATGCAAAGAAGGCCATCTGTCTCTTTTTAGTAAATTGGGCGTATGAACAGTTAGCCAATTAGATGCCCATGAATCGATCAAGGGCCTCCTTCGACTCATCATCAACAATGGCTCCCTTCATCTGTCTTGGAGTCATCATAGTCTTCGTGTAAAAACGCGTATTATAACGTTAACGCTCGACTGTCTCCGTCAACTTTCAAGTTGATCGAAGAAGAGATGCATTATATATATATATATATACAGACCCCCCCCCCGCCCCTGAATAATTACTTTCTGATATATAATTATATTGCGTGTAATTAAAGTAGTCAAGAATTTCGGAATTCAATCTAATTTATTTCATTAGTCACATTAATCACGGGAAACCGCATACCCTTCAATATCACGCGCGTGCAGATGAATTGGGATCCTGATAACCTCGCCACACGCAGAATCGATCTCATTGTTAGTGGATAGTTTTATAGCTTCACTCGACCAATTACGAGATTTTTATTGGAATCTTCACCGGAAACATGAACAAGTAATTTGTGGAGTAATCACGAACTTGGAGGAAAAGTGATTTCAAACAACGATAATTCGAATTGGCATCAAGAAATACCGGGTATAATATGTTATTGGTGAAAATATTTCCCGATTCATTTGGGCTGATTAATTATTTTGGTATCAATAATCAAATACATGAAAAATTTTCCTCGGAAATTAATTTTAAAATTAGAGAATTTTTTGTTCTAATCATTTTGATGGTGGTTTATTCTACATCGTCATTGGCACGTATTTCAGCCAAGGCTCCTTGAAATCCAGGGATTTTCTGTGACATCCGCTGTAAGATCAGCCAAGTCCCGAAGTTGGGAATGTAAGCTCTTTACTCTTTAGGGTTGAGACATTCGCTCTGGAAACAGTAATGATTAGCATTACAAGAGTGTTTTTAATATGTTTACTGCTGATATAGGGGATGGGGCGTCAAGTAAGTGTTTCTAAACTAAAATATATAAAAATTTGACAAGAAATTTATTTTTATCTTTCGCAACGTAAACAAAAATGCAGGACGGGCAAAAAGTCCGTAGAAACTTTAAAAATTTATAAAACCGAAGAAATAACCGAAATAAAAACGGTTTGCAGGGTTAGCATCGCTAGGGCAACTTCACCAACAAAGCTTTATCCTTTGCACTCAGAGCATCCTTGTTCACATACACGGTTTACAACGGTGAACTGATTGTGGATTATGAGCACAAGTTCTTATAACCGTCTCATCTGCATATTTTCCCCGAAGTCGCTCGTACCAGCGCCACCTTTTGGCTGTTTTTTGTTTTTTTCCTGTCAAAAAAATTCCCGTGATCTAGAGATGCTTGCTACCCCTGCAAATCGTTTTTTATTTCGGTTTTTATTCATTTTTAAAGTTTTGCGGCCTATTTGTCCGCGCTGTATATGAAACCAATATAAAATGCATCAACTCTCTCTTAACACTTTCAGATCTTGGTGCCACAAATGTGTGGGTTGCTTTTCCTAACTATAGAATTTTTTTCTCTTTACCCTCAGGTCATTTGATCATTTTTGTCGCACCACGGTCATTTTCTGCACACGAGGGCTAATTAGACCGAGACCTACAATTTATTGCCGATTCCGAACGGCATGCTTGTTTTTTATATTCATCGAGAGGTTGGCGCGCTAACCTCTCGATATAACCTATATTTTGAGTAAGAGATACGGTGAATATGAAGTTTGGGGGGGGTGCCTTCATCAGAGGGCAGCAATTGAAATTGAATTTTCAGGGAGTTTTTAAGATGGCTTAAAGGAGAAAGCGCCTCTGGGGAAAGTGTCTTTTTTACATAAAATTTAGCAATGAAATTCAGGAAAAAATTTTATGTGAAGATGAATATACCTTGTATCATCTTTGCTGAAAAAATTTGAGTGAAGTGAATTATTTTTTCACAAAAACAAAATAAAAAAATAAAGATTTGCTGACATTTATATTTTTAACGCATTTATTTTAGCATCAAAAATGCAAAAACATTTTGAAAATTACAAAAAGTGAATGCTCGGGTCTGAAAGGGATACGCTATTTAACTTATGTATGTATATATATGCATCACATAATATATAATAAAATTCTACATCTATACAATAATCAACATATATGGTTAGAATAAATTTACATTTTGTACATAGAAACAATAAGAAGCAACTCAAGAAAATTATTTGCTAGCAAATGGGGGAGGGGAGTGCAGTCAGTCACTGTTGTACTTTGAATTGAATTGATTACAACATCAAGAGAAAGGGGAGGGCACAAATAAATTTCTCATAAAAAAAACGGAAAGAGGTCACCAGTAAAATTCTTACCGAAAGGGTCGCGCTGAAAAAAGCTTGGGATAATGCCTCGGGATATCGACAGCGCTCCAAAGATTTTTTTTAGGGTTAGCAATATATTTCTTCACTTTATTCCTCAGAATATCGATATTGCTTCACTTTATTCCTCAGAATATCGATATTGCTTCACTTTATTCCTCAGAATATCGATATTGCTTCACTTTATTCCTCAGAATATCGATATTGCTTCACTTTATTCCTCAGAATATCGATATTGCTTCACTTTATTCCTCAGAATATCGATATTGCTTGACTTTGTTCTTCAGAATATCGATATCGGTTCACTTATTCCTCAGAATATCGATATTGCTTCACTTTATTCCTCAGAATATCGATATCGGTTCACTTATTCCTCAGAATATCGACATTACTTCCCTCACTCCTCAGAATATCGATACTGCTTCATTTATCCCTCAGAATATCGATATTGCTTCATTTATCCCTGAGAATATCGATATTGCATCAGTGAATTTCTAGGATAACGATGTTCCAATCTTTTAGGATATTGATATTGTTCGATTATTGCTTACTTAATTATATTACTTCACTCTCTCGAGATATACATACTGTTTCACTTTTTTTGTGATTGACCATGCTTAAATATTGCTCAGGATTATCGATATTGTCTGAGTATTACATAGGATAATCGATATTGCTTGAGTATTAAATAGGATTATCGATATTGCTTAGTATTGCATAGGATTACCGATATTTGATTATTGCTCAGGTTATGGACATCGCGTAATTTTTAGGGATATCGATATTGGATTATTGCTCAGGTTACCGACATCGCTTAAGTTTTAGGGATATCGATATTAATTGACTTTTTAGGATATCGATATTATTTCAATTCTCCCTTGTATATGGATGTTATCAGGGTTCCGTTACGGCAAAAACGTTGAGAAACGCTGTTCTGTGCATTGTAAGGAGGCATGTTGTCTCGTGTCATATCAACAGTTGCAGTTAAAATTGCATTGCACACCTCCACAGAAGCATCTCCCCCTTATCCGATCATAATTATTATTTCTTTTTCCTCCTCTCTGAATCTTCCCTCCCATGTAAATCATTTTGTATGTAAAACCATATTTTAATAGAAGTTTTTACGTTAAAAAGTAAAATATAAATATTCTTATGTTCTAACACTCTGTAGTAATCTTCACATTCTTTACCATGTTTAATTCATAACGATATCAAGGAAAAGGTTCCTCCAGAATTCAAGTCATTAACGTTATTTTTTCCAATCGCAATAATTAATGTACACGAACAATTTGCGAACCAGAATGAAACATTCAAAATAATTTTTTTCCTCCTTTTCAAAAATTACCATTTTAAAGTAAGATATACGGCTATTGATCCTTAGGTCTTTTTGTTTCCCAGAAATTTCTTGTTCCGTCATTTCGAACGCCTTTTCTTTGCAAAAAAAAAAATTTTTTTTGAGCGAAAAACATGGAAAAGAAATTATTCAAAGGACGGCTTCTCTTTTTTCCCCCTCTGGGTGACTTTCTTCCTGTTTTGTGGAAATACGTAGGCGGCAACGATCCAGGGATTTTCTTCTCCATGTTTTATTCAAATTGCGACAAATCCTTACTCTGTTTTGCCGGGATTTAAGGTGAGGAATAAAATGAGAAAATAGTAAAAGCTCCAAGGAAAAATTTTCCAATTTCTTCTTTTTTTCTCACTTTCTCTGTGACTCGAGTAAATACTTCATGCTTAAAGCTAAAATTCAAAAAAATATATTGTAGAGAAATTTAAAAAAACAGATAAAAGAACTCAAACAAAAACATGAATTTTCACGAACAATTTGAACTGCGCATAATAAGATGAAATTTAATTTTTCTTTAAAAGCTAAAGAAAGAAATGTAAAACAAAGTATGTTTAAACAATATAGTTACCACTGAATCCGAATGAAAAATCGTTCTGGATATTTCCTATTAAGAAATGTTATGAAATATCAAATATTCGAAAAAAAGATTCATTTTCAAGAAAGTTAAAAGTTATTGTTTATAAATTCTGTGAATTTTATTTATTTTTAATGGCAAACTGCCCAGAGTTATTGAAAAGAAAATGCATTACAGTCTTGATTTAATTCATTTCCGTTAAAATTAAAAAAAATAAAGGTAAAACAAATAAAGAGAAAACTAAAGTAAAATAAGTAAACAAAAGTAAAACAGAAACAAAATAAATGAATAAATTTGGAATAAATTAACAAAACAAACGATGAAAAATAAAAATAATTAATAAAATTGATTTAAAAAAATGAAATTAATTAATAAAAATAAAGTAATAAAAAATAAGATTAATTGATGAAAATTATGTAAACTAATGAAAAAATAGAATTAACTAACAAAAAACAAGAATGGAATAGATAAGAAAGAAAAAAGATATGAATAAACAAAAACAAAAATATGCAGTAGGTAAGCAAAAAAAAAGGTGAAAAAGATAAACAAAACAAGAACTAAACAAATGATTACAAACTAAAGTTAAATAGATAGAAGAAAAAAAATTAGAATGACATTAATAAACGAAAATTAAGCAAACAGACAGAAACAGAAATTAAAATGGCAATATACAATCAAAAGGGAACAAGTAATGAAGAGAATCATTCTTTTTATCCCTATTGAAAAAAATAATTAATATTAGAGAATTATCCTAATATTAATTCAAGTGAATAATTTCCCTTCAATTTAATATTCTAGCAAATACTAACTCAGAGAAATGAAATGTTAATTATTTATGTCCCGTATTTTTTGGAAAATTTTATAACGCGAAATTAGAGACTTTTATATACTATAAATAGAGGAGGAAGGTAAATAATTATATGATATAATTAATATGAGAAGCCAGTATATGTGTGAATGAATAAAGTTAGAATGGGAATTTTTGTTAGGTTTGATCATTCCTAACCATTTGCGGCACAGATTTTCTTTAAAGTTAGCGGCTGGGCATGATATTAGTCTTGTCTTATTTTAATTTTCACTCATGAAATGGGCTCTTCTCATAATTGCAAGTCATCTTACAGTTATTTCAAACCTGTAATAATTTATCACATCATTGAATCTCGTCACACACACAAGTTAAGTTTTATTCTATATTGATGACGGGACTAAAGAAACTAATGTCACACAACTGTTTACGCGAGTATTGCGTGATTTTTTTTTTAAACAAAACGAATTTCCACATTCACTGATGTTGGAATCCCGGAACATTTCTGTATTTTCTGACACTAAAAATGTGCAAAAATCTTAGGAGCTATTCATTGATCATTGAAAAACAATATTTTGAAACATCCATCGACTACATCTTTTCATGAAGAGCGGACGGCCATTAAAAAAGCATTGTTAAATGTGTTCATAAAGAACTATATAGGAAAAATACAATATTTCTGATGATTGAGAAAAAATTCTGAAGCATAGAATGATTCAAAGATCAGGAAACATTTTGAAACGCTGAATTTCAGTAAATAATAAACGTGTAGCAACAAAATAAGCACCAGCATAAAAATAATGATTGTTACCTTATTTATTTTTAAATCTCAAAATAAGTAAAAATTATGCCTACTAGGAAGCACTACATTGACGATGAAGGATGTCTAGCGTGACCATACGTCCCGTATTTCCCGGGACAGACCCAGTTTTTTTTCTTTTTTTCTGGCTGTCCCGATTTTTCACGTACTTTCAACAAAGACAACTTGACTTTTTATTCTTCAAATCAACGATTAAAATTATCTCCCCACCTCAGAAAGTGCATTACGATAATTAAGACTACAAATACGAATATTCATCTCGCATATATTCGTCATGTTTTTTTTAATTCATTGCAATTTCAAAAGTGGCGCTTCATTTCCCACGATCGACAACTTTTCTTCGATTTCCACACAAGTTAGCTAACTGTGCTTGATTTTGGTGCCCTTTTTGACGGTAATTGACATCGTCTCGTACTTTCCCGTATTTCAAAGCCCAATATTCCGTATTTTTCTGAAGAAAATATGGTCTCCCTACGTACGTCCCAAACGGACGCTAAATTAATCAGGATTTTTTTCTTATGTAATATTCTCTCTCAATTGTTTGTTGGGACTGACATCTAGTGAAGTGGACATTCTTTCTTATTTCTAAATATAGCTTGATGTTGTATCATGATTATCTGTTCTCATTTTGTTGCCACATGCATATTTTTTCAGAAACAAAAAAATATAGCTTTTAAAATATTTTTGACTTTTGAATCACCGTATGAATAAAACTGATATTATTTTGATATTTTGACGAGGTATTAATATATACAATCAAAAAAGAATTTTTTTAATGATCTTCATGGTTATTGTCAGTATTAACTGTATATTAAACCAAAGTTGGACTTCCAGCACATCTCAATTCACTAGAGATAGTAAAATCAGCCCTCTCACCTCTCTTTTTTTTATCTAATAGATATCATTCGAAATAAAAATGCCTGCTGAATTCCTAATTTCAACCAATTTCCAAAATTCCATACCTGAAAAAAAAACATTTTCATAAAATAAAATTCTCACCTGAAATTATATCGTCAGTTTTAAGAAGGAAATAAAAACCGAAAATGAGACAAAATTACTTTTTGTATCTCCAAGCTTTTTGCTTCAGACAAAAACTTCCCTTCCTAAAACTGACGATTCGATCATTTCTTTCAATAAAGTGAACATTTGGACATTAGAAAACAAGAATGTATATCAATTTCTCCCGATACCCGAATTTCGATGGCCATTGCTTTTCTTTCTGTATTGTGACTTATAACATCAATATTACATTCATGGCTATGCTATACATTTCGCTAATGCCTCTTCTAAACAGTCGTGCACAGAAATTTCAATAAATTTTTATAATGAATCCAATTTAATTTCCTCATCATAGTATTTTAGAGTTTCAAGAAATAATCTTCAAACATTAGCTCTAAAATGTATTTCATTTTCAATTAGTTCATCAGTTGGAAAGAATAACATTGAACAATTTCATCTGTATCACATTTTGTTTTAGTCTATCAATGTGTTTTATTTGAATAAACATCATTATTTATGTGTGAAGTTATGCATGATTGTTATTTTCATTCCCCAACTTAACAATAATAATAATATTCTTGTGACTATTATTGTTCATAATGATGTTGACTCTTTCCCATACGTTAATTTTGCATTTAGTGTGATAATGCTTGTTAACAAAAGCCTTATTTTATTCTTTTTTTTATTATTATTAACTATATATTATTCCCTGATGACATTCATTAGCTCTCCTTTCCCACTGTTCCCATATAATTTTGTTTTATTTCATTAACCCTTAATTATGCTTGATTTATTATTATTTTTTTTCATTATATTCACTCCAGAGAGATACGGAGTGTTCGAAAACGAAATTAAAAATTATTATTTTTCACTGCTTTCATAGAAAAAAAATTGGTTCCACTAAAAACATTTCTGTTTATTGAATTTAAATTTACTCTTCTACGTGAAATTTAAGTGACTTTCATGAAATTTAGAAGATATTGTACAGGAAATATAATGATGATTGTCTTCAATTAATTTCATTAATGGATTTTATGACATCATATGTATTCAAATACAGTTTTCCGTGATTAAAATTTTTTATTTAACAATAAAAATTAAGAGCAAACTAGTTGTTAAGAAATATTGAAAATTTCCCATACAAGTGAAATTATACTGTATAATTAAGTTTTTCGTGTTGAATTTAACACCAAATGATCTAAAAAAATGAAGCTGGTTTTTTCTTTGTGTATGCGAAACAGGCTCAAGATTCCACGAGAATTTTTCAGGTTATGGGCCTATGCATGTAATTAATAAAAAGGAAACCTAAAAAAAGATCAATTGAAATCCGCTGGAGTAAATTAATTTTGTGTAATAAGGAAATAAATCTTTTATACTTTTATTAATCAAATCATTTTAATCAAAACTATTTTAATAAACCATCAAATGTATTTTTTTAATAGATTAAGGTTATATCACATTAATTAAATAAAAGTCAAGTTTATAAAGTAATAATAGTAATTGAAGAACATTACTCATTTTTAAATTCAAATCGGTAATGAAAAACTTCTAAATTAATTACCGAATCATTCAAAGAAAAATTTATGATTAAATTAAATTATTAAAAATTAATAATCAAAGATTAATTAATTAATCATAAAAAAAAATATTATTTCAAAGTGAAATTAATATATATTTTTTTCGGATGAT